>NW_008654055.1:31128-68054 GCF_000695815.1 Acanthisitta chloris | reverse complement strand
CAGGAAGGACATTATTATCTCTTGAACAAGCCTAAACTGTTGACAGAACTGTCTTGCCAGGGCTCTCTTAAATCAGTGTTTTTCAACCTGAAGTTGGCAAGAACCAACTGTGGAAAAACAAGGCTATTGCCAATAGTTGAAATTGTGTGGGGTCTTTATGCTTTTTAGGAGCCCACAGTTTGAAAATTGCTGCTCTAAATGATTTGTAAACAAGAGCTGTTTTTCCCTTTCAAAGTGGCAGTAGGTGTTAAGGAGTATGAGCTGGTATTTAGTCATCTATTAGATTAGGATTGAGTTTTATCTTTCCTTCCTCTTATACTTTGCTGTTTAAAAGGATATTTTATCCAGAAATGGATATCGTGGAGGATACTAAGCCTGAAAAACTTCAGCTTGAAAGCTGACTACTAGAAAAAGGTTATGGTGTTAAGTAGGTCTGTTTAAAGTGCTGCACTCCCTATATGCAGAGCTTCTGTATTTTCCCTTCCAAGAACCTTGCTGTGAAGGCCAAACTCCTGCTAGTTTGTTAGATCTAAAGATTTCATTGCATTCCTCCCTTACATGCTTGTGAGGAGAGCTTGGAATATGCCGGCTTGAGTGTAAACTGATGGAATTTCTATGTGGTGCCTTGGCAGGTACCCTGAAAAAACAGGTAAACTGCCTTTCAGGTCCCAAGAGAACATGAAATTATTTGTTTCAATGACTAAAAGGTATTTGAAGTATGAAATGGACACTGAGATGTTTGGTAATCCCTAGGTGCATTGCTGCTCTTGGTATCAAAGCCCAAAGAGTCTCTATCCTGACCACTCTTCCAGCTCACAGTATTTTGCTAGAACCATAGCTGAGACCACAGGCTGAGCACACTAATAGTGCAAAATTGAATAGAGTTCAGAGGTTACTCTGCTCAACAAGTTACTCAGTTTCAAATTAGATTAAAATATGACTTCGTAAGTTAAAGATGTTGCAGAACCATAGTCTGCTTTTCCATGGAGGCTGCACTCCTTGCCTATGACAGATTGGTTCTTGTTCCTAAATCGTCTGTTTGCCTGTGACTAATCTTGAATTTGTATCTTCCTGCTGCTTGTACTTTGAACGGAATTCTGTTCTCCAAATAAGAACAGCAGATAAGGCTTTAAATTTTCTCGACCCCTCATAGCCCAAGGACTGCTCCTGCCCCTAGGATAGGAAATGCCTTACGCAGCTTGATATATAATGGGAGATGCTGGAGGGGAAGGCATGTATGGAGAATTTGATCACAGCTGCTTTGGTCTATACTTACTGGCATGGTGTTGAACTTTAGCAGCTAAATGCACTTGTGATGACACCTCACAAACTTCAGAAAGTAAGCAGTTATTTTTGGAAACTTCTTTTTCCCTTAGGACTAAAACTACTAAACCTACTTAAAAAAAGTAGTCTATGCAAGTACACTAGTTTCCATGAAACCAGCACCTTCTGCTTATCATGTTCGTGGGCATTTCAGCATCCCGACCCTATATCTGGCTTGTTGTTCTTTCCTGCCTGTCTTCCTGTTGTCTGAAAGTTGGAGGACTTTCCATTGCTCTAAGGGAAGAGGAAGAGTTCTTTCATATTCAGTTAGGGGAAAGAGATAAACGATCCTGTGATCTCATCTTTAAGGCAGATGGATCTCTGCTCTCAGCATGTCATGATGCTGCCTAGGAGGGTTTTCATGATTCTGCCTGTAAGCAGCAGACAGAGCTGATTTCTGAGTTGATTTGGACTGGAAAGACTGGAAGGGTTAAGAGTGCTGAATTTATGATGTAGTTTTGTGATCCTGTAGGTGGTGGCCAGAAATTCTGTCGTAAATAAATAAATCCTGCTCTGAACACTGGTTTGCTGCCCCATAGTTTTGCCAGTGCAGCTGAACTGGGGTCTGTTTGTAAGCTGAGCCCTGAAGTCAAGCTTTGTTAAGCCTTGGCTTTAATGGGAAGTCCAAGACTAGTCTGAGCAAGGGGTGTGGGACCTTAGCTGGGAGTGGGCCAGAACAGGAGCCAGGGGTGTGGGTATGTGAAGGAATCCTCTGCCTGCGGTCCTGTGCCTCTGAGCGACAAACCGTCTGTTCTCAGTGGCTGTGAAAGGACACCTGTGCCTGCTGGAGCGCCTTGTGGTTAGGTGTGACAAGTGAGGCTCTCCTGAGGACAAATTCCTGCTTTCGGTCAGCGTGCAGCCAGCATGCAAATGGGCTTTGGCTGTCAGTGGCACCAGTAGCTCACTCTCTGCTGTCAGGCTACACTCAGCGTAGGGTTGAGGTCTAAAGCAACATGAGTAAGGTGGTCTTGGAAAATGGATCTCTTGCTTCAGATGACCTCACAGAAGGTCATAAGCTTACTCTTGTTTTCAAAATGACATGCGAAATACTTACCCAGGGGCTTTCAATTTCCTTGGTAATGCATTCTTTAACTCAAGTGGCTCCTCCCTGTTATTTGAGTCTGAGGGGAGGTAGGCAAGATAGAGACAGAAGGAGCTAACAGGACATCATAGCCTTGAAATATCCCAAGAGTTTTTCCTCTCGGAACCAGTGTAGGAAAATGAATGTCTCTCTAAAACAGGTCTCTTGAAAATCCAAACTTAGGGTAAATGGGGGTGAAACTTCACAAAGAATGCTTTTAGAAAAGGAGAAAAGGAAACTTTAATAGCTGTATATGTAACTTGCCTTGTTTGAAGCCACTGGAAGAATGTAAAGGTGTATCTAAAACATAGAGCTATAAAGTTTTTGTTTTGCCTTTGAAGCAAGTTGGCCATGAGTGCCATACTAGAGAGTATAGTTAGTGTAATTGGGAGATGTTTCTGTGCAATTCAGAGATGACAAAAATGGAAGGCCAACCAGAGCAATGAAATAGTTTTTGCATAAAAATACAACCTCAAATAGATGTTTCTAATGCTGTGGTGGTTGGGGGTTGGTTTGGGTTTTTTGGGGGGTGGGGGTTATTTGTTTGTTGTTTTAAAGACACTTGTCTGAAGGGAAGTCATAGCTATTTGGTTTTAAGGTACTGGAACTACAGACAAAAGTCTGATAGTCTTCCAAATACATCTTGAAGCATTTTTGGGAAATGGACAAAATATTTTCCATTTCAGGGGAAAAACAGTTTCAGTAAGTACCTCATCTTCCCATCAGAGAGAAAGAAGTTTAATCTTTTCAAGCCTTTGCTTGTTAAAATTCTAGTGTGAAACTTGAGGAATGGTATTTGGAGAGGCACTAGTGGGAGAAGGCAGGCAGGGTCTGTAGCAGTCCTTTGTGTTTTAGATACTTTTTTTTGGTTTGGCTTTTTTTGTGGTTTGTTGGGTTGGTTTTTTGTTTGTTGTTGGTTTTGCTTGGTTGTGTTTGTTAGTTTGTTTAGTTGTTGTAAGCTTAAAAAGTCGAAGAAGTCACCAGGGAAAAAGCTATTCTAAAAGCTTATTGTTTTCAGTTAAAGAATTGAGGGTTAGGACAGCACAGAGATTTGCCTAGATCAGTTCTCCGAATCTTTCTTTTAAGGAAGTCAACATTAGAGAAAGGTCCTTAAGAATATTTAATAAAACTGCTGTTGGCTTTTGAGCCATGAGTTATTCTTCTTCCAGAGTGAAGTTAAACATTATGCCATTTATTTTTTTAACTCTATTGCATCACAGTAATGTAAGCAAGTTTGTAGAGGGTCAGATTTCTGAAAAGGCATGAAATAATTCTCTGTGCAACATCACTGTTTTGGTGAAAAAAACCTGAAATGTTTTAGTTATAGTTTATACATCCTAAATGTGACGTTGACTGTGTGTAGGAGATGCTAAAGGAAACATTCAGTAGACTTTTTCCCCTTTTAAATAAAGGAGAGGTTATGCTGGAACAACTGTAGTAAAGCATTTCACCCTGATTTTGAAAAAAACCTTTGTGTCCATATTACAGACCTTGTCAGACTGTGCAAATTTGTGTTACATTTACAGTAGGTACAGGTTTGGGCAGTAACTCTGATGATAATTTCTGCAAAATCACAATTATAGGTCATTGAGCCCAAATGAGCAGTAGGGGAGAGTATAGTTGTTTAATGCTGAGCAATATATAAGAAACTTCAGGAAAGATCTTTGTTCCACCACAGGAAAATAGAATACAAGCCAAGGGATGCATAGCAGTAGAAGTGAATTTTCTTGTAAAAACACAATTGATGGTTACACAGCAGTTTTTAATCCAGTATAGGTTTAAAATTTCTGCAGAGAAAGGTGATCTTACCACCCCCTTTGTGCCACTGCCCTCCCTCCCTTCACATAGATACGTGGTCGGTTGAATCAGGGAACTGATCCCTGAACCATCTTGTCGTGTTACTGTGCAAATGCAAGATGAGTGAGCATCTGGGGGGTGGGGAGGATGAGTGGGATCAGCTCTCTCAGTGGAGGGGTGGATTTATCATGGATTAAAGTGCCAGGTGATCAGTAATCATGGCTTCAAAACGTTGAAGACATGCTGCAGAGTGAACTTCCCTGTTGCAGTAACCTTCAGTTTGCAGTAATCTGTCTCATAGTGACTTTGGATAAGTGAGTTGTGGAATTTTGAGTCATCTTACTCTGCTTCCCATAATTAACAGTTTTTACACAGTATATTTTGCACTCACACATTTTACATACACACACATTTTACTGCTGTTGGATTTTTTTCCCCCCTCTGTTAAAGTACTTGAGCCAGGCAAGCCTCATTCTGCTCTTGGTGCTGCCTTGGTAGTGAATGTGCCTCGAGTTGCACTGCGTCTCCAGTGAGTAGATAAATATCCAATATGTTTGTTTTTCATAAAATTGACAGGAAGTTACAGAGCAACTCATGCTGTAATGGAGACATTAGGGACATCACTGATTACTGTCAGCAGAAAGTGATTTTCAGGTATCAAACCAACTGAATCTATATCCCCTAATAATGGTTCTCATAGGTATTTCATCGCCCTGGTTCCTATGGCATAATAGTAATCTAAATTCTTCTCGTTTTTAATGGTAGTCAACACCCTTTTGAATGTTAGCCTAAAGAGAGGGTTTCTGTTTACCTCTTCGGGTGATCTGTGTATTTGGGCTTTAAGGAAATGACAACAATCTCTGCTAGGGTACCATTGATCTTGGATTTGTAGTGCCAGTCCTGAAATAGCTTGTCTGGGGACAGTGTTCTCCCACATGGCAGAGGCAGTGGATTTCTAGCCATGGGAACCTCCTGAGGGTGGTCAGCCCCCCATTACACCAGACCACGCGAAGCTTTCTTGGTCTAGTTCAATACCTTCCCTTTTCACCAAGAAACAATCCCTACCACAGAGGATGCGTAGGTTGATCACAAGATGCATGAATTGAGCTGGTTTGAGCTGCTCTTTCTGTGTGGTCAGGATGCATATTCAGCACGACTGGTGGTTTAGGGATTTTGTGTTAAGACAAGTTGAAAGTTGTCACAGGACTTGCTTCCAAACAGGAGTCACCAGGGGAAAAACAGGTAGAGCTGAGGGCAATTCAGCACTTGTGCTGAGTTCATCCTCTGAGTTTCCTCAGCCAGCAGGTCTTGACAGTTGGCCAGGGAGCACAACAGGGCTATGTCAGACCAGCTCTGTGTTTGGGAGAGAGAACTGAAGTAAGAACCATTCCCAGAAGATGTCTGCTCATTCAGCAGTAGGTCTCGTTGGCTTCTGTTGGAGCTTTGTGATCTGTGTGGTGGTGTCTCCTGCAGAAGCACCAGTCTGTCCTGCTCCTGTGTGTCTCGTCTGTTCTCTGTTGCCAAAACCTACAGAGCACATAGTATTGTTGACTCTGTCTCCTTCATTCTCCAGCATCTTTGCTGTCATGCACATCTCCCATGTTTTCCACTTAGGAGTCCGGGGCAGTCACACCTCTTAGAAACTGGAGTAAGTGCATGCTCTGTTCTTGAACGGACTTTTAAGCAGTAGCTACACTTCTAGTTCCTGAGTATTCTGGGATTTGCTGGCCATGCTTTCCGTGATGGCATTGTTTAAGGCAACCCCTTGTGTCGCCACTTATACTTTGCCCTTACTGGAAGTGGCATTCTGGGCTGGTTAAACCTTTGTTTTAACCCTGAACAGCCATTCTCATGCATGGTGAACTTGTAGAAGTTACTGCTTCAAAAAGAAAAAAAAAATAAAGAGGATGGATTTGTGCCAAATCACTTGTCCCTTATGCAGTCTCATGAACCTGTACCCGTGTAAGTGGTGGAGTGCAGGGGTAGGAGTGAGGGATGGAGCAGAGAAGGGAAGGGCTGCAAAATCTGCTGTTGCTACTGAAAGATCTGCTCATGAGACTGTGCTTTGAATCCAGGGGCTTGATTAGAGTTTGCCTCCCTGAGTTTTGCCTTATGCT
The DNA here is from genome assembly GCF_000695815.1 of Acanthisitta chloris. NCBI lineage: Eukaryota > Metazoa > Chordata > Aves > Passeriformes > Acanthisittidae > Acanthisitta > Acanthisitta chloris. The sequence goes on along the minus strand of NW_008654055.1, from coordinate 61,736 downwards.
AGCACTTATCCTTCAAAAGGGGCAAAAGATGACATAGATACTTTGCCAGTGTCCCCGATTCAAAAAGCAAAGATTAATTTTTGTTGCATCCAAAGCCTTACATCTTCCTAAAATGCGTTGAATTCTTCAATGAGATGATGTGGTTCTTGGTTCTGTACTGTCTTTATAGTTTGAACTACTTTTAAGTGGTCCCACAGTACCCTTAAAAGCTGTATTTCATGTGTCTTTGACTTGAGGGATACATTAAATCTCCACTGAACTATGCAGGGCTAACCAGTTTCTGTCAAAGACAAGGTAGACTGGTAGGAGATGTTTCTTTGATCTTGCCATGACACCACAAGCAGCAGCCTTAGATGTTCATAGGTTGACTTATTTCAGAAGTCACACAGTTTAGCAGTAGTCCAGAGGAGGGAAAACCTTCAGTCTCCTATTTTCATGTAATGATGGGATGCATAAACCAGAGCACGAGCCTCCATGCTGGAGCTTCTCCTGAGATTCAGTGACATGATAGGCAGGAAGATGGCTTTTTTTTGTTTGTTTGTCGACTGCTAGGAGTCTAAAGCATCTACATGGTTGCCTCATGGAAGCCTCGTTACTGAGCATAACAAATCCTCCAAAATTAGCCTATTCTGTCAGTTTGAGAGTGAAGCAGAATAAATGGTTCTTGGTTTGTGCCTAGAAGTATTTCTGTAAAACAAAGGCTTGACAGTCCTTGAAGATGTGTGATGGTTACTTGTGTACTGGTTCCTTATAGTGGTGCATTTATATTTGTCTGCTGCGGGTGAAGATCCTCTTGTAGCCTTTCTAAAGGTAAAGTCAGTTCTTTCCTCCTGTTAGCCTCTGCCATTAAAGCTGGGTAGTGCAGACATCTGCCTTGATGGATGAGTGGATGTCATCCTTGGGAAAATTTAAGGCAAAAAGTAGATGGTGAAGGATTTTTATTCTTTTTTTTTTTTCTTATTGTTTTCTTTTTGTTTCTTTTTAGTAGCTGAACTAGCTGGTTTGGTTTCTTTTCTCAAGGACCACATGAGTAAACCTCAACAATACGAGGTTGAGTTGCACCTGTAAAAATGGATTCATTTTGTTAGCTTCCTCCTGTTCTGCACAAAGCCAGGAGCAGCAGAAGCCCTGGAAGAACCTGCTGCGTAGGCTTATGCTAACCGTATGTTAACTTCGCTTAAAAAAAATTAAACCCTACCTCCTGCAGAACTTGATTTGCCATTGAGAGGAGCTTTGCACTTGCTGGGAGTGAGGGGGAATTTTTCAGTTCCTGGCAATTGTGCAGAGAGATGGCTATTGTTATTGGCTCAAAGACTGTAGAAAGAACTTTAATTTCCCTGCTCTATTTGATATTTCTGCAACTCCAAACTGTCTTTCAATGCAAATATTTAGCTGACTGTCCACTGTTGCTGCTCCTAGGTTTCTTTCATTATACATCTTCTTCCCCTGTCCTTGTGTTTCCTCTACATTGAGTGTTTGGAGTTATTTTTCATGAGACGTTTTTGTTTCCAAACTAATTTTATTTTCTCTCTAGGTCATTTATGTATTTGTCTTCACTAATGTTTGCAACATCTCCGAACATAGTATCCTCTGTGAATTTAACTAACGTGCTGTTTACCCTTTCTTCCAGATCCAGTTTCTGATCCTACTTCCACATTTGGGAGTATGCAAGGGACAAACACATCTCTTTGCGTAGCTTGACTGGATATCCCAAGACTAGGATGTTAGTATATTTAAACATTTTTTTTTTTGCATTAAAATGTTGCCAGTATCTTAATTGCACATAGATAATTATTTTAAAATGTAATTAGCTTTATTGGCATTATGCATATTCAGAAGCCTGCTGGTAGAAACAGTTTTCCTGCAGTCCTACTAGTTCTTATTGGTGATTTTAAATGGGTGCAGGAGTAAGAAGAATTTCAGGGTTACTTTTAAAATGAGCTTATTTAGTGTTATTGCTTTAGCACTCATTCTTGAAAATGTTGGCTCTTTGGGTAATAAGATTAACTGTAGGTTAATCCGCGAACATATAAAATCTTTAGACTGTGTTCAAGATATTTATGAAAGACCACTTCAGACTTCTGAATGCATGAATACGGGCCCTGAGAGAGATTGTTAAATACTTGAAATAGTCAAATATCTATAGAAATACTTGCATCCAATAAATGTTAACAAAAATGAAAACTGAACACTGAAGTTTTTTTGAATCGCTGCATTGCAGGTTGTATTATTCTGGGACTGGTTAAGGAATCAGTTATCTGGGAGAGTGAGCCCTATGCTAAGCTATCTTTGCAGATTTGATAATGCAGCTTCCTTAAAAATGTGTTTTGTGATTGTGTAGCTGTTGCAAAATGAGTATTGCATGTTTTCTGTTGTGTAGGTAATTGTGGATAATTAGCAGTTCAGAGAGAAAGAAGTCAGCATTAAACTGATGTGCTATTTAAAAAAAACGTATTTTTTGACTTGGCCACCTCTTGGAGTGTCTCATGTATTCAACTACTGCTATATTTAATTGAATTCCTTATTGAACACCACTATCAACAAGTGTTTAACTGCTGAAGTGACTCAGATGCTGAATGCAATGTTCATTGTGTAGCTGTGGATTTTGCATGTTCCTCTACAGCCTAAGTTTTCCAGTGTGCTTCTGTTTTTTTCCCCTTGGAAGTGAACCTTCTCTTCATGTGGTTTGAATTTCTTGTGTTAAAACTGCTGTTGACCTTCTTGGCTAACATTTTAAAGCAATTTGGTGTAGTTTGGATTTTAATTTGCACTGTTCAGCTCTGCACATGGGTAATGAGTTTAGGTAAAACTGCAGTTCTTTGGCTTGGCTAATTTGATGAAAGAAGAATCAGTGCTAGGAAAGTGCAGTGTTTTGCAACACTTGTTCTAGTATTTCTCTGTATTTGGTTATAGTGTCTGATTTCCTTCACTCACCCCTCTGCTGTTATTCCTGTGATTTTATAGAACAGTAAGTTTGTTAGAGTTGCTTATACACTTTTCAGGGAATTTGAGACTCATTGAGTACTATTATTGGTTTTATCAAATCTGCTGAAGCACAGTGTATTCTGGAAGGCTAATATTCCTTGAGCCTGGAAATGTTTTTGGTGTCAAAGATGATTTTTTGAAAGGCTGAATATATCTGAAATAACCTTCAGAGGATTTAAGGTATAAAACTGACAGTCGTGGGGAACAAGGCACTTACATGAAGTAGTTATTAATGCTTCTTCTTTACAGTCTTCAGCAATTTATTGTTCGCTCTTTGTGCCACACTTTGTTCATTTCACGTGCATGATGCTCTTTTCCTTTAGACAAACCTAGGTATGAAGGATGCTCTAGGGGAAAAATGACCTTAAAGGGAGATATTTACAAAGTGTCATAGACATCAACCTGTTTTCTAACTTTGAATATACGTTAGTGCTACTGTAGCCTTTTAATCCCTTGGGATTACCTAATCAGATGATTGCCATGCAGCCTGCAGAAGTGCAGTTTGTATCAAATTCCTTCACTGTATATGTGGTTGTATGTATTCTGGCAGTTCCTAGCCATGGATTAGGAAATCCTTTCCTGAGATTTTGCTCTGGAAGAACTATCTGGAAGTTACAAAAAGAGCTTCTTTGAGTGGACAGTGACCCTCGTTTTAAAAGCTGAAGCTTCTAGCAAAGTGGCATGCAAAATGGTGAAGTGTTTCTCTTGTTTCTTCATGTAGAGGTTGTTTCAGATATTTCAGTCTCCAGTTAATTTAGCAATACAGCATGGTGTGCAGTGGCAAGCTTGAGAAGATTTGTGTGTAGGTTTCCTGGAAAATTTAATTCTGATTTGGAACAAAGGGCCTGTGGTAGGCAGTTTCCTAGAAGACTGAGTGTTCTCCCAGTGTTTCTTCACGAAGCATTGGCCATCTAAAATAGGCACTTCTTTCTTTGAACAGACCTGAGGCACTGACAGGTCTACTAATTCTTTTTCATTGAGATACCAATTTTAAATTTAGAGCAAGGCTGGTGGTTCTAGAAGGCTAATCACCAGCTGTTTTGTCTTTGTAACAGTTCACTGTTCTTGACTAGAAACCTCTCATTTGTTTAAGTGTGAGCATATCCTGAGGTTCTGCTGGAACGCAGTGACACTGAGAAACTTAGAGCATAGAAAGGGTGGGACTGCTGTCTTCTCTCAATTTCAGATCACAAATGGTACTTTCAACTGAAGAACTTCAACTAGACTGAAACCAGAAGTTGTGAGGGAATAGAGTGGCCTCAACCAAAGTTGGATTAAGTATTTGACTAAGGAAGGCCAATAATATGCTATGCTTCAGGAGTTTTAGAAGACCTGGAATAAATGATGTGGAGAAGACTGGGCAGTGTCAAAAAGCTGCACAGAACTGCTTGGCTTGAGGAAGACTTAAAGATGATGATGGAAATTACTGTGTATATAAGTGCAGTATGAACAAATATACCTGTAGACACTAAATTCACTGTAGCTACCTAGAAAAGATACTTGTGCATAACTTTGAAATTCTGAATGGCCATCAGAAAATCTGTATTCTCTATCATGTTGCTTTAGCATCACCCAAGGGATATTTTCTGGCCATGGTCTTCAGTTCTGATCCAGTAATAACTTCAGATGTCTGTCTCAAATCTAAATAAGGGCAAGGCAATCTGAGAGAGCGAATGAGGAAGTCAGACAGCTCATAATTTCTGCAGTGTTGTTTTCTAAGCTGTCCCTGGTCTTGCTGACATAATTGGACCAGGCCAGGAAATTGTTCCAGTCTAGAAACAAGACAAGCAAAATGGATTATTTTTTCTTTGTCTTCTGTATGCTCTTGTACAGTTGTTTATATTGCCAGTGAAAAGTGTGAGTAGAAATGCTGATGTTAAGCAGCCTTTCTTCTGTCCCACGTTGCTGTCGAGGAGTAACCCCAGTTGTAGATGAACACAAAATGTCCCAAAGAAACTGGGGTTCAACTTGTGAGAAGCTCACCTGCAGGCACAGCTTACAGAATTGGTGATGTGTGATTCTGAGAGTTCCTACATGAAATGGTGGCAGACGTTACGTGACATCAGAAGTGAGAGATTTATCCGTCACTTGCTCTTTGGGAAAATTTCCACTGAACCTCAAAGGTCAGCCTTTCTTATAGCTGCTTACTGCAAGTTTCTTGCCGCTGATTGTAGTTTTTTATTGAAGAAGGTTCACTGCTCCTAGTCTATATTGAGTAATGTCCCATCACATCTGGCAATTTCAGTTCCCGCAGTTAATTTCAGCACCAAATTGTTTCGATGCTGTGATATTTTGTTACAGACGTGTCAGGAGGTGTGGTTATGCATTCCTGTTTCTGGAGGAATATTGGGGCTTGCAGCTTCTTTAGTGCACACCTGAGGTGTGACTGAAGGATAGATAACAGTATTTCTGCTAGTATTTGGTTCTGTTGGCACGAGAGTAACAACAGCAATACAGCCCTGTCTTCCATGCTGTATGCTAGGGTTGTCATGTGCTGGCTTTGTACTGTTGTGTTGCCCTGCAAACAGCCATAAAGCTGAAGAGGGCTGTTCAGTTTAGCTGTGCTTCCTTTGGGTTTGCACTTTGTGTTGGAGACTCATGGAATGCCTCGCTTGATGTGTACCTTCAAATGTGACTTCTGTGATGACAGTCAGTATAATCTGTTCTGTAGCTAGTATGAATTCTATGCTTCGTGTCTTTGAGTATTAAGATACTTCTCTCTGTGTGCTGATTTTTTTGGGGGTTTTCCTTTAAGGTGGATAACTTTTGCCCCCTGCCCTGCTTTCATTTACCCTTTCACTTTTGTGTAACTGCCTGTATCACCCGCTGGTTTCACCTAGATCATCTTTCTGTTGAGGCAGAACTGAGCTGTCCATCTGAAAAGGCTAAGGATACTTTTTCAGAGTTTCTGGGAAGCCTTCTCAAAACACAGGTGTGCTTCATATTCAGTGTAGTCATGATTCAGCTTTCCTTCCATGATCTAGATCGTTTGCTTCTATTAGCTTCTTAATCAAGAGTTTAAATATACTCACTGGTGTTGTAGTGAAATAATCACTTGACTAATAAAGTGATTATTTTCGCATATGGTAAGATTTTTCAGGATGCTGTGACCTAGCTGGAGTCAAGGTGTGCTCTTCATTGTGATACTTGTGTCATGGGTTATGATGGAGGTTTATTTTATGCCAGACAGACTTACAATCACAAATAACAGAGAAAAACATTCTTGGCAGTTTTTACCTTACAGATAAGCTCAGTATATTCACCTCTCAACTAAGAAATGTTCAATTTTCACATGTCTATTTGTTGAAGATCATCAGATTTTCAATGATGGGTGATATAACTATGTTTAGTTCCTGAAGTAGAATCACATTTTCATTCCCATTTGCAGGCTACTGTATAGTTTTGAAAATCTCTGTAGAGATGGTGAAAGGAGTAGCTACTACTTGAGAACCAAAAAGAAAAGAAAAATGTTTTGAGTTAATTCAGTAATGCGTGATGATAGAAGTTACCTTCTGTGATAAAGAAGGTGAAACTGAGTCACACTCCAAGTGTTTTCTAGATCACAGCTGTGGTTTGGTAGGTGCTTTTTCTGCTAGCAGTCCTTGTTTCAGTGGATTCACCAGCTCGTACCTACCCTTTCTGGGCTGTTTTTTAGCTTTGAATTGTTTCAGCTAGTCTGGTTTCAGTAGGTGACTGTATGTTGCAGGCAGGGAACAATGTGGGGCGAGTCTGAGATGCTGAGGGAAGGTAACACTCTTCTCAGGACTGCTGTATGAAATACAGCTCATATCTCAGACAGTTTAACTCACACCGCTAACACTTCTGCACCATGCAATATGTATCTCTTGAGTCTGGGGTGGAATTCATTGATGTCCTGTGCTTCCACATATACCGCTTTGTGGGTGAGGGAGGAACCCTCTGTGGTTTAAACTGACTTGGGTCTCTGCTCTACCTATTTGTGGCAAGTTGTTCCTGACAGCACACCTGACTCTGGCTGATCTGTGATATGAACGTTACCGTGGCCATGAAACAAACTGGAGCAGTGAATTGATGTTGCTGGAAATCCTATCTCTTCTGTGGGAGGCATTTTCCAGGCAGATCAATTCCGTCTACTGCAAGGCTATTCTTAAGCTTGTGCCTCAGGAGCGTGGGGTAAGGGCATTAACACTGGTAGTTAGTGAATGTCATCTTACCTCTGCTTGGGAGTGAAGCTTTAACAAATTGTCTCCAATGAGAAAAAAGGTTTCAAGGTTTTTATTTTGCTGCAGTAAGTAATACAGCAGTGTTGGCGATGCAAAAAAAAAAAAAAAAAAAAGCATCAAGTTTGAGAAGCATTTGGGTCTCTATATAAAAGCTTTTGGTGTATACTGTTCTGTGCTGTTGTGCATTCTTATTCTTGAGCTGTTTGACTCTTGATCTGTAAATTTTGTAACTGGTTGTTACAGCTTCTTAGAAAAAGTTGTAACTGGTTGCCTGCTGGAACTCCTTATCTGGAGGCTGAACAAATAAGAGCATCATCTTTGAACTGAGATACTGAAAAGCACCTCCTGTTCCAATTTGTAGTGTTAAAATCAATTTGTTTGGATGCTAGTTTAATTTTGAAAAAAATTCATATCTTACTCTACCATTAAGTAAAAAAAACCTTTTTTTTAAGGATGCGTAGAAAGTTGGTAGTTGCTGAAACTCTTCTGTTGTGATGTCTGTGTTTTCTGGTTTATTTTCTAAAGTAATAAAATGCAAGTATTTACATGAGAAGATTCCAGTCAGGTCCTGCACTGGTGGTGACTGGCTGTGAAGGAAAGCAGATAGTCATACAATAAACCTCCTGATCTCGAGTTAAAATGTAAAACAGAAACCCACAACCTGCCTTGAACAACTAGCCAGATTAGGGGTGCAGTATCTACAAACCCCGGAGGATCTTTCCACCTCTGCAAATCTACATGAAGATTACAGCTCAGCCTGCCAGAGCAGTTGCTGTATCTTGAGGTGATAGTGATACAGCCATTGCAGAGTCCTTGGCTTTTCTTGAATTCTGCTTCATGCTTGGCAGTGGTGAGGCCACACCTCAAGTGCTGTGTTCAGTTTTGGGCCCCTCACTTTAAAAAGGATATTGAGGCCCTGGAGCAAGTCCAGCAAAGGGTAGTGAGGCTCATAAAAGGTCTGGAAAGCATGTTGTATGAGGAAGGAATGGCTGAGGGGATTGGGTTTGTTTAGCCTTGAGAAGAGGTGGCTCAGGGGTGACTTCATTGCTCTCTACAACTACCTGACAGGGGGTTGTAGAGAGGTGGGGAATGGTCTCTTCTGCCATGGCTGCAGTGAGAGGACTGGGGGGAATGGTCATAAGCAGAAATGGGAGATTCAGATTGGATGTTAGGAAACATTTTTTCACTGTTAGGATATAGAGGCACTGGAATAAGTTGCCCAGGGAGGTGGTGGAGTCACCATCCCTGGAAGTGTTTGTGAGGCATCTGGATTTGGCACTGGAGGATATGGTTCAGGGGTTACAGCAGAGTGGCTAATGGCTGGACTTGATGATCTTAGAGGTCTCTTCCAGCCTTGATGATTCTGTGATTCTGAGGCTTTTGATTAGAGATAAGGAGGTTGCATGTCCTCGTGTAATTCTCTTCTTGATATCAGATCGCACACACAAAAATACTCTTAGTAGGAGGGAAGCAGGAGATGATCCATATTTTGCCTTTTGCCTTGCTATACTCTGATTCTGGCAACAAGCTTTATAACTTGTCACTTCTGGTTTTTTGGTGTTGAATTTTCAGTTGTAATCAGTGAGATAATCTGCCAGTTTGAATGCTAGCATTAGATGGGGAGGCCTGTTCCATTTGTTGTACTGCAAAACAGCCTGATAGCTTGCTTGCTTGGGCTCTCTGTTCTTCCTTGTAGAGGGGATAGGTCTACCCTCTTTTAGGCTCTTTGGCAGGGCACTGTTCTGTTGTGAAGGCAAGTGCATTGCAGTGCTCACGTTCAGCTGTGGAGCTGGTTTTCTCTCATACTCAGGTCATTAAATTTGAAATGCCTTGCTATGAGTTTGGGAGTGCGTCAGAGAAAATGTGCTTAGACTTGGTTCTTGGAGGAAAAGGAGTAGCTTGGTTGAGAGGGATGGTTGGAGAGAGGAGTGAGGATGGTTAGCTGCAGCTTTTTTATTAAAATGACAGACTAGTAGTGGATTTTTAATGAAGTCTTGCAGGATGGATGGTCAGTCAGGAGCACTTCTGTCAACAGGATTTTTAGATATTTGCTGCCTTTTTGAATTCTCAGCTTACTACTGTGGCCAGTTCCTGTAACAATGAAATGGCTGTTTGGCAGAACGTGTACCTTGTTGGCTGCTGGATTGCTTCAAATGAAACTTCTCTGCTTGGAGATACTGTTCTACAGTGAGTAAAGCATTAGGCTAAGGCCAGAGGGTTCTTTTTCTCTTGAACTCCAGGGGCCTGTTTAGGGACCTCAGCAGGTGATACTCTGTATTTTATCTTGGGAACAGAAGGTGTTTTGGTGTAAAAAGCTACAGAAGAGCTGAGTGTTGCTATACAGAATTGGTTGTACGTTTCTTAACATCCTGACTTGTTTCTTCACTATACATATGTCTATATTGCTCTTATAGGCCCAGGTTATTGATATTTCAGGTACCCAGAATCCCCTGAAGTAGGAAGTCACTGAAAAGTGCAGTTGCATTAATAAGAGTGGGGAAACATGAACTTTGAGAAATTGCAGGAGATGCTTAGCTTTTTCTTTGTTCTCCAAGAAGCTAAGGCAAAGTTTGTTTCACGTGTAGCTGGAGCATTTAGTTGGGCTCCATTCAGATAACAATGTCTCTCATCATAGGTGGATGGGAGTTTCTTTTATTTTGGTGCATGAATAAAAGAATAACTTATAATTATATGCATGTCCTGAGACTTAGTGTGTATTAATAACTGTCCTGTGACTTTTTTCCCCCTCCCTTGTTGCTTGGTCTTGCTTTTCTATTAAGATGCCTGTGACTGGAACATTCAAGTTTAATAGATTTTTGTCCTGAAAGAATCAGAATTCCCGTGTTACACATAGACCGTAGGATTTTTCTGAATTAATTCCTGCTTCAAATCCCATAGCTGTGGATAAATATAACCAATCTTGACCAGAAAATCTAGGCACGAGAAATTCAATAAAAACCTGATGTGACAGTGGTGACTTCTGCTTCGTGCTAGTTAATGAGACTCCTAACATGATGAATCTAAGAGCTGGGGGAGAGGGAAAGGGGAATAGATTTTAGTGGCCAGCCCATAATTCCCTAAATAACACCTCCAGAATCCTAGGGTAGAGAAAGCATTGATCCAGTCAGGGAGTGCATGTCTTGTCTTCAATTGGACCTTTGTAAAAGTAGAGTGTCTTATGTCTGCCTGAGTTTGATCAGCTTCCAATTTCAGCTGCTGGATCTGAATATGTCTTTGAGAAGCTGTTTTACCTGTTCCTAGATACCTGATTTGTGGTTTCTCTATTCCCCCACCCCTTTTGCCAAGTAGTGTTTAATTGCATTTGCTTTGGTAAGCAGCCTCTGTGACCTGGGCCTTTTGTTACTTACTGTTCTTCCTGTCTTCGCAGCTTCTGCAAATTTAGTGACTACTTTCTTCCATGTCTCTGATTGAGACTGAAATGTTAAATGGCATAGGGCCAAGCACCAATACCTGGTGGACTTACTAGCAGTAGTTTCTCATTGTCACCAACATTTCAAGAGCTGTCACTTAATTGATTTTTGATCAGTTTTGAATTTATTTGATCAATTTTTGTTTGTTTTGATTTAAGGTTTTTTTAAATTTTGGGGTTTTTATCTGTCTGGTTTTAGTCAAAATGTGTTGTGCTAGTCCAAAAAGCTAATAATATTATATCACTGTTATTATTCTTACTAAAAATTTTGGTTTCATACAAGTGTAGTTTAATAGGAATTCTTGTAAGCATGGGTTGATGGACCCCTGTTAATTCCTCAGTAGTCCTCTGAACTCTTCCTTGGTTTTGAAAACCTTTACCAAGTTGAGACCCCAGTACTTACCTGTTTAATGTTTTGACATTTCAAAGGGGTGTTTTGGGTTTTTTCTCTTTTGAACCCATTAGGACGATTTCAGTATTTCAAGACTTTCTGGAATTAAACACTGCTGCAAATGCCCTTTGAGTAACTCCCAGAAAAACAAACAGCACACCTCCATAGAATTTTAAGGCAGTTAACTTACAGATGTTAATGACACTGCCTTGACAGATTTTGCTAAGTGATTGTTTGCCTTTCTGTTAAATGTTTCTTAACTTACTGCTATATTCTTTTGCATATTACCTTAAAAAGCCCAATAACGATTGTGCCTTCTTTCTGTTTTCATCTTTGCTTACTTTAACACTGTCTGCATCTCTTTTCTCTGACCTTTGTAACATCTCTGAATTTTGATTTACCTTCTCTGCTCTGAATCCTCCTGTCCCAGCCTCTTGTCTCCTCTGTGCTTTTATCCTTAGTCACATTTAGGTTTGGGATTTGTAGGGTTTTTGAAATTTTTTTTTTTCAAATAAACAGATCAGATATTTTCCCCATGGTTTTTGATGGTTTCTAATAAGTTCTTAAATAGTTAAGAAATTTAAACACAAGATGTAGACAACTAATGTCTTAAGTGATTTGACTCAATTTCTAGCTTTTTGAAGTTGTCCTTTTAATGTGCAAATTGCTATGTATTAGACTGTTTATTATAAACAAATGCTGATGAATCACTTGTCTTATTTTCTATTACAATTGGTCCATTGCAGTTGGACTCGATGATCCTTGTGGGTCCCTTCCAGCTCAGGATATTCTGATTCTCTGATTCTGTGACCTACTATGCTTAACTGCTGCCCTGGCTAATACTTGTTTAGTCTGTTGAGGTTTAGTTTACAAATTGATATTCACAGATTAAATTGATATGCACAGATAAGAGACAAAGACTTGAAAACTATGTATGTTGGTTTCTATTTTCTCCCTTCAGTGCCCTTGCTATGTTGATTATTTTTTTTGGGTTACTAACAATTTATGTAATAATATATTCAGACTGATTGTGACCTGTCCTTTTACTGCTCTCAGAATTGTCTACCACTAACTCAAAGTCAAACTTACTGCTTTGACTAGATGCACACTTAGGGCTACATTATGCAGTGACTATTAAGGTATGTTTGAGCTGTGCTGTCTTGAGGTAAGGAAGCATTTTTTGACATGCTGTGCTCTGTGTCAGTGGCACTCCAGAAATGCTTCCCTATCTTCTTTTGAAGATCTTGCATTCCTGTTTTTTTATAGGGGAGAACATGTCTTTGGCTAATCCACATTGCTAGAGATCAGCCAGTGAAGTCCTGTCTTGGACAATCGACTTCTCTAATACTGTTATCTCAAGGAGCCTGGTAGCTACTTAATCATTACAAGTGCTCTCAGTTTTAAGGGAAAAGATGATAGGAAGATCTAACTGGGTGGGTTTTTGGTTTGGTTGGGTTTTTGGTTGGCTGGTTTGGGGTTTTTTTTGCAAAGCTTAAGTTAAACTGTTGTGTTAAATTGTTGTCTTAAACCATTAGCCATCAAACTACAATTACAGTTTAAACTGATGACAAAATATTTGGTTGCAGAAGGGTGAAAATGTCAGAAAAGATGAAAATAAACTGCTTAAGTGCAGAGATAAAACATGCTGAAAACTGCATAGTCTTTTTTCTTCTCTTTAGTTTGAATTTCTCTGGTACTCTTAGCATAAAAATGGCCTAGCTGTATTCTGATTTTTTGTCAGAGGATGTTTTGGGGAACAATGTTTCTTAAACACTGCTTTACTTGTAGAGATAACAGCTGTGAAATAGGAGTAAGTGTGTAACAACCTCTGCATTAAAAAAGTTATTCAATCCTTGCCTCAGTATTAAGGGTTTTCTTTGTTCTGACATTTATTTATTTATTTCCTAATTCTTCACTTCCTGGAGAGTCTTCTGGGACACAGAGGTTTTACACTTTGTAAATGTTGTATTTTTTAAAAGAAATTAACCCTTTTCCCTCCTAAATTATTACACCCAAAAGACCTTTCTCATTGTAAAGGTCACTAGTAGCATTGTAAGAGTTAAATGTGTGACTGCTTTGATTGTGAAGAACATATCTGAGAGATCTATATACTACTGATATCCAAAATCTAACCTGATACATAAATAATACTGATACCTAAGGTATTGGGATCTTTGTTCTCTTTCTTCTAATTCCATTATTCCTGCAACTTTTCTGCTGGCCCTGCTCTTCAGCTGCTGTGAACTGTCAGGCACTGAGATACAGATGATGAGAATACAGAAGCTGAGATTCAGCAGAGGCAGCCATGTTAATTTCTGTTCCATTTGAAATGCAGGAAAATATCATCTGCCAAATGGAAAAGGACAATCGGTTGGAAAAGAAATGTTCTTTTCAAGCTTCTAAGAGCAGTGACAATGGAGAGAAAAAAATACTATGAAAAGTAGGCAGCTCCTTTTTCAAGATTTTTGTTTTCAATGTATTCTGCATGATTAAGTGTACACAGTTGCTCTTTTGGAGCCCTGAACGAGCGAACCTGACATGGCAGGGCTTGCACTGCCTGTGCTGCATTGCACTCTGCATCTGGGGGCAACAGGGCTCAGCTTCATGGCAGTTTCACCAGTCTTTCGTGTAATTTTTGAATACATTCATACTTCCCTTATTTGCCTTTTTTAATGTCAGACATTGCACATAAGATGTTCTGCTGTTGCTATGCAACTGCTAAATCCAATATTTAATATTAATAAAACCCGAGTGGCATTAGCATCACTCGGAACAGTGGGCTAGCAAACTATGATCCCACAGTATCTAAGCTGTAAAACTTGGCAGGGACTTCAGTGTGCAATTGCATGCATGGCAAACTGTGGGGCATGAGTCATTGGCAGTTACTATTTTAAGATTGGTGAGTTTGAGTAAAATTTTGGCGTTATTTTGATTTTTATATATATTTATAAAATATATTTCTAAACCAAAAGATACAGAACGAGGTTGGTTGGCTGTTTTCCTTAAGGTTTCAAATTCTGAGGGGTCACTACCCATAAAAGATTCAACGTTATAAAAACCTATGGGTCAATACCCTGATTCTCCTATTTTTCTTCTAGGTCAGGTTGGTCGGCCCTTTCCCACTGTTCCTGCCACTTCCTGAAGCCTGAATTGGCTTTTTTTGGAGGCAGTGCTACTTCTCTGCCTGGCAAGGTGCTGTTCAATGGGGTATTTTTCCAGTTTCTCCTCTTCCACCTTGTTTTCTGATCTCTCCCTATTTTTCTTTACTCTAGACTGTTATTTTACTGCCACTCTTTCAGCTTTTTTTTTTTTTTTTTTTTTGTTTGTTTGGTTTTTTTGTTCTCCACTCAGTCCTTTCTGAGATTAAATTTTAGTGTCAGCCTCTGATACGCATTAGATGAAGGATGGTGTTGGACCCCAGCAATGCTTTGGCCATCTAAGCCATGTTGTAAGCTGCAAATTTTGTATGATCCTGCATCTGGTAGATGAGGGTATCAGTGCACTGCCACTCCTGCTGACACCCAGAGGGCTGTAATGCCATTTGGCCTTTCCTTTTGGAGACTGATGTCCAAAACCTAACTTTGGTATTAAATCTGGATGAAGTCAGAATCATTTTTGTATTGCTGCTCTTTTGCAATGTAATAACTGATTTCTTTCATAATTTGTGATCATCTAGATTTTAAGTGATTTCTTGAAAATGGTTATATCGGGTAGTTTATATGTCCCCGATTCACCCATTGAAGTTTCTCTAAATTTAAACCCGTATTTTTGTTTCTTAACTTTTTTTTTTTGTTCCTCCTTCTGCTACTCAGAGACAGACAAGTAGGAGAAGCTTCCCCTAGCCACATGCAAAGCGTTATTAAACCTACAAAGGAAAAGTATTAATGAGGGGATATAGTAAGTTGTAGTCCTGAATTTTTGTGGTCATATTGGGAATGCATTTTTATAAGTAGGTGCAATTTGTCTGTCCTCCTTAAAGTAGTCTTTGTACTTTCATATTCACTCTGCTAACTTGTCTTCTCACAGCATTGGGGAGTTAATAGCTCTGTAGATTTATTTTTCTTTTACTGCCAGCAGGGGTTTAGTGTAATATTGATTTAACATTGCCAAATAATGGCAGTAATTTTGGTGAAGGTTTTCCCTCTTTTGGAATAAACTCAAATTGGTTAGATTCCTTTTAAGCAAGGCATAAGTCATAGCATTGAAGTAAATTAGACTGTTGTGTCTTAGATGCAGATCTGCGATTGGAATTTGGTTCCTTAGTGACATGGCAATGCTGAATCGCTTTCCTGTTAATCTTCTCAAACCTGCATCTTTTCAGAAAACACTGATTTTGATGTTTGCTGAAATTCAGAAAAGTAACTGAAAGCCACTGAGGTGGAAAATGTGTTTTTTTAATTGGGAAAATGTACGTTATTTCAGTTCAGAGGCTTAACCGAGAGTGTTTGTTTTTATGTAGAAATTACCTGGTCAGGTTGTATAACCTACAACTACCTATTTTTTTCTCAAAATGGTTTATTTCAGTGTTGTAATGTTCTTTGTTTTTAACGTAGCTATTTACAAAGCTGCAGGAGTCGGTGGGCTCTAGATTGTGCTGTGATGTGTCAGTAGTTCAGTCATCACGACTGACCCATGTATCTTGTAATGCTTAGAGAAAACACGTTGAGCTCTGTTCTTGGAACAGATAAATATAGAACTGCTATTGTGAATATTGTTGTAGTGACGTACTTAATCTAGAAAGCTAACAATTCTTTTATTTGCTTTTAGGGTTTGAAAGTATTCTAGAAGGCCTGTTTGGACCTGGATTATTAAAAGAACTCAGTTTGTTTAAAGGTATTCAATCTCTATGTTTGTATCTTGTCTGCATTTCTAATGACAGAAGCAGCCCCAGCTCTGCCTCTAGAAAATGTGTGTTACCGTGGTGATTTGTGCTTTTTTTTTTCCCCCTCCCCCAGGCAGTGCTCACAGTTAGTTTCATATTGGCTAAAATTACTAATGAGTGTGTGTTCATCTTTATGTAGCTGGGAGTGTATTTGGCAGTGCTTGGAAAAACACATTTGTTGTGCACAGATAAAATGTATACAGTTTGGTAATGTGGGGATTTAGAAAAATGGCTGAAAGGAAGGCTGCATGCTCAGAATGCAGGCAAGAATGTTGTGAAACAGGTATTGAATTTGGCATTTCTCTTTTGGCTCCAGTTGTGTTGTGGTTTATGAATATGAAATAATTTGCTATTCCTCTGATTTACAGACTGTGAGCCTGAAGGTGTTTCTGATTGGTCTTTTGATGAAAATTGTCTTTTCTGCTGCCTGAGAAGAGAAAAAGTGAAGGTAACAATCAGACGTGTGAAGCTAGTAGTTGTAGGGGAGGGACAAAGGGAGGGAGTTTGCTGCTTCTGGTTAACTGAACATGGAAAATCTGCAACCTCCTGCCCTTCGCCCCTCCTTCAGAAAAAGGTTTCTGAATTAAAATATGCAAGTTAATGAACAGACTTGTCTCCTCTCAGCAACTTTTTTTTTTTGTAGTATGTGATGCAGATGTTGGGGTTTTTTTCCCTGTGTATTGGCTCTTTCTGTTTGTGTTTCTTTCAAAAATTTGTTTTGAGTTTTTTGAGTTTTTTTGTAAGAGATCTTGTTGGGAATCATGAAACCCTTCCCAAGGGAGCCAGACTATGGCTTGTGCATGTTTACTACAGCCAGACGATGGACTTACCTTCCATATGGAAATGTGGTCCATTTTAACAACCCGGAGTCTTGTTCTGTATCTCGGAATCTTCCCTGTGGGCCATATCCTTTTATTAAAGGGCAGATATGTATCGTAGATTTTGTACTGTGCTTGTTCATAACCAAGTCAGAGCCTAAATGTGGACAAGTCACCTTTGCCAGTGTAATAAACTTGCAGTTTGTTTTCTGAAGGAGGTTATAGCAGTATACGAAACAAAAGCTATGGTGCTGTACATGATTGTGGCTCAGCCCATGTGTTGAAATAATGTTTGTTCTATAGCATAGGAAGCAAGGATTGTCTGTCTTGGCAAAACTTTATTTACTGGAACTCGTAACTACTACTTGTTCCTGCACAGTGTAAAATAACACCTGAGTGGATCTCTTATCAGCTTAGGAATGAAACAAAAGCACTCCTTCCTCTGCAGCAGCTAACATGTATAGCTGCATGGCTTGTCCATAAAGGAAATACCTTGTTGACACTGATACTTGCCATGTTGCCAGTTTATGCTTGCTTTTGTGTAACAGTTTTTAAGACATGGGAGGAGGTTTAGGAATGTTTGCATTTAGAACAGATGTGAGGCATAATTCTTTCATTGAGAATGACAGCAGATAAGATGTATGTGTGCTTGTGCTGTGAGGATTTCTGTCTGTTGTCTTACCTCGTCTCATAAAAAGACAAAATTCAGTGTTTTGCACAGTTCTAGTTAAGTTATTGAATTGATTCAGAAATTGAATTTTTCGGCGCAGTCAGAGACTGGTCATAGCCTGGGAGTGTATGGGTAGATCTTCAAAAAGATGGTTTATATCTCAGTCATTCTCGTAGGTCCACAATAACTAAAATAAAGGTCCTGAAAATCAGTGATTGTTAGGTGAAGACAAAAACTAAGAACAAGACATCCACTATGTAGTGTGCTGATTAGGCATGGTGCCTTGTCCTTTCCAAGCTTCTGTGCAACCTTTTGTCAGAAGCTGAGATATCACTATTTATATTTTCCTGTACTTTGCCAGGTTTTTCTTTCTAGTTTCACAACTGTAGCCCATGATTGTATCACTTATGCTAGTGGTTAAGGACGTTAAGGATCCTACGTGGTTTCCTATTGTACTGTGTGGTGGCCTTTAAATGGGTGAAAGAGAAGATGGAGATGTGATCACTTTTGGCATTCTCCATGGTGTTTTGGCATCAGGGCTCTAGGAAGATTTTTGGGTTGTGTACAGGTTGATACAGAACATAGCAGGGGTGTGCAGCATTGCTGGGTGAAGGGCAAAGAGGTTTATCCTGAGCAGGCTGGAAAGAAAGGAGAGTTAAGAAAGCCTTTGGAGTGTGTTGGATTTTTTTCTCTCTTACTGCCCTCCAGCTTTTGTCAGTTGTGTTGGGTTTAGTCTTTTTAGCTTTTTGGTTTGTCTTTTTTGGTTTTGTCTTCTAGAGAAGAATATGGCTGCTTTTAGATCTAGGGAGTGTTTGTGTGCCAGCTGAGTGAGGTGGCAGGATGGGAGTGCTTCCCTTTCCCTGTGGGTGCAGCAGAGTGCTGCACTGCTGGCACTGATGTCTTTAGCTTGCAATGCAGAGTTAAATGTGATTCTTTCATGAAAGCCTTCACATAGTGCAGATTTGACAACATCATAGTTTGAATTCAAATATCAGAGACTTAGTTGTTACAAAAAAGTTTGTAGCTTATTTCAGTGTTTAGCCAAATGATGGAGAACCGTCAGCTAATGGACTGAACCAAACTAGGAATGGTACTAGTTCATTTGAAGTCTCTTCCATTCAACATCTGTACAGATGTCTTTAACCCTTCTTTTTAGGGAGTTGCAGGCTCGTTCTGGAACTGCTAAAAGTTGTCTGGTCCTGTGCATAAAGTGATAGCAGCTGTGCTTCCTGTGCCTCAACCTCTATTCTGCTTTTTGTTTGTGGTTCATGTGCATCCTCTTACCATTTTAGGTAAAAAAACTGGGCAGGGTGGGATGGTTTGGGTTTGTGCTTGTGTACTGCTGAGCTACAGAGTTAAAAGGTGTGTAGTTGATGATGTAGCTGGGAGCAAGATGGCCACAAACCCCATGTATTACTATAGTATGTGGCTGTGGCTAGCTTTTTTCCTCCAACAAGTACGTCTTTACCAATACCTCCTTTTGGATTAGTTGAATAATTATTCAGTGTACTTGATTTTCACCTTTGCATGACATGTAGGTACCAGGTCTGACAAGTTCAAAACCAATAAAAACCTGCAGGGTTTTTTTCTAGATTTCATGTGCCCTTAAGAGTTTTCTGTAACTTAGGAGACCAGTAGTTATGCTTAAGGAAAATTGAGTTCTGGACTGTAGGATGAGAATTGAAGGGCAGTATTGGTTCATTTGCAGAGCCATTTAGGGGATAAAAAACTACATATGCTCTCCCACCCTTTCAGTGATGTTGGTTCTTGCTTTTACAAGCAGTCAGATTCAATTACATGACTTCTTCAAAGGATGGAGAACCATCTGCTGAAGTATTCTAAAAAGATTAATTTATTTGTGGCAGTAGTTCTACTTGCAAATACTGAGCAAATGCATGCATTTTTTGGCAGTCTAAATGCAAGACAAGTTTTGATAGAAAAATGGCTTTCAGTGTCTTCATGTGAAAGGGATAGTAAAATATAACAAAGGTGGGAGCTGACATCTTCACAAACATATTTTTGCCCAAATCCAAAGGGTTATGTGCAGTAATGTAAAGCTTTTAGAAATTGGATTTTTTTCTTTTCATCACAGAATGCAGAATACACAATTGTTTCAGTATGGTATGATCAGAGAACAACTAGTTACCTCAGGAGCTGTCACCAGGTTATGAATGCAGAAATGCCAGGGCACACTGATGGGCAAGAAGGACAAAAAACGAGAGTTGGCAGCTCTAGCTGCCTGTACGTAGTGAGAGGAAGATGAGGTTCTGTGGGACCAGATCTGGTGAATGCACGTTTGGATAATCTACAAATGTGTTAGTCCTCAATTGCTTATGGGTGATCTTTATCACTTTTCCTTCTAAAAGGACGTGGTACCGAGAAGACCCATCAATTCAGATGGATTGAACCTGAAGTGTACTTGACTTACCTCTTTTTAATTATGATTCCTAATTTTTCTATGTGGCTTGTTAAAAAAATTGACAGAGCTATTGTTACAGAAGAAATATGTGTCTCCATGTAGAATGTTTGTATCAATTGAGGTGGTCTCTACTGTCATTTGCTCGTAGTTGGAGCTGAAGCCTAGTTTAAGAAAGGCCAGAAGAAAGGGGAAATTGGGAAACGAATCCTTAAAGAGGATTCAGTTGAGTATATTCATGTGGAAAAGAAAACACTATTGTCTAAACAGACATAAAGCAATTCATATGTATTAAGAGAAAAAAGGCACACACACACACACACACACACAACTAATCTCATTAGTTGGTGAGAGCAGAACAAGAAGGATAATACTCCTAAGCACATTAACTATTTTATAGATATATTTAAGCTACAAAAATAGCAAGAGAGAAAATGACTTCTAGGAGCATGTTCTGGAGCCTTACGCTGTTGTTAGCAGAAGATTGAGACAGCTCTGCAAAGTACTGTAAAATACAGTCCAGGCTGGATGAGGCCTTGAGCAGCCTGACCTAGTGAGGAGGTGTCCCTGCCCATCGTGGGGGGGGTGGGACTAGATGAACTGTAAGGTCCATTCCACCCCCTAAATCCTGTGATTCAGTGATTCTGTGATTCTATGAATACATGGGCTTCAATGTAAGGACCTCTCACAGTTCCTTTGTTTGTGAAGAAGTGTGGTAGGGTACAGTGTATGAAAGAGTGAATTTAAAGTTCAAAGTTACTCTGATACGATTTGGATATTTTTAAAAGCTTGTAAGTAATTGCTTTATACAAACATCTAATAGGTAATATATCATTATTTGATTATGATCAGTCATAATAACAGTCTGAGTCTGGTGGCCTTTCACTATGGAGCAACATAAGCAATAAGATGTGAACTGTGGTAAGTGTCTAAATTATTCTGAACAGAAGTTAACCTCTCATCAAAAGTGTTAACTCATAAAATAACTGAAGATGGCAAAGGAAGCATCTGAAAATGAGTTGAAGTTGCAGAACTCTTACAATTTTCAATGGCTTTAGAATATGTTTAAACTGTATACAGAGATCCTAAGTGTGCTGGAACATGCTCTAAAACATTTTAAATGGATTTCATCTCTTAAAAAAACTCAGGCATTTAGACTGTCAATTTTGTGTTGTGTGGTTTTAAAATAATTTGATGTGGAGGCTAAACCCTGAAGAGGCTGTTTGTGATAATCCCCAGCTGTGTTTAGCAGTAATGCAGGGCTGCAGTTTTGCTTGTGCAGAAATGTTAATGTAAGCATATTGTGTTTCCACTGGCTTATTTTTTTCTCCCCTTACTATAGATACTAAATGATACTCGATAGCTGTGGATCAGTCAAATTTGTTTTGAATTCGATAAATCTGAGATCAGTCGTGTTACTAGAGAAGTATGTATGTTCAGTAAGTGAGGGAGATCTTAAAAGCAATTAAGCCATCTGAATTTTTCTTACTGCTAAGCTGGGAACAGTTGTAGATCCTTTAAAAGACGTGCTCAGAATTGAAAGTGATCTTCATAAATTTGAGGAAACAGGACAGACAGACTTGTTTTGTCAAGTCACAGATGTCTGTAAAGTGATAGGTTTGTAAAAGTAGTAAACTATTTTGGGGACTATATCAGGGGAGGATACCTGGAGAGGAAAACCTAAGTGCTGGCAAAGCCTCAGCTGACTGTAGCATGTGGAGAGATGTAAACAAACCGAACAGCCCTGAAATAAAAGCAACAAGAATGACTTGGTCTTGCAGATAGAAGGAAAGAAGAGTTTCTTGTGCCCTTAGGGCTTGTCTACAGAAAACAGTCAATTATTCTCTTTTGCACTGGCTAAGAATTAAAAAGACTGTATAGTCATAAGAAAAAGGAGTGTTGGGGAAGACAGCCTAGAGATGCGGAAACGTTCCTTTCTTACGGTTCCTGATCCTGCCGTGGGGTAGGGTGGGAGTCTGGATGGTATCCTCAGGGCCCATGGGTTGACCTGTCAGCCAAGGGAGGTCCGTGGGAAGCCTCTGTCCTTTTCTCTGTGAAGATGTATACAAATTATCTCATACTGTTCTAGCTTGTGGGCTCTTCCCACTCCATCTATATGTGTCCTGTGGCTTAAACGTGAAAGTGCTGTTTCCATATCCATACAACAACAGCAGCAGCCTGCATCATACTGCTCTCTTCATGTCAGCAGTTTAGCATTTGGAACTGCTGTATCAACATTTCCTGCAAGGAGGGTTTCAGTGAGCATCCAGCGCTAGTGCTGACAAGGCCTGGCTGCCCTGGATTAGGTGGTCTCTCAAGGTCGCACACTGACCTTGTATTTTGAAAATGTGAGCTCTGTATTTCTAAGCCTCTTTGATTTAATTACATAGTTATGCTGTTTATCTTAACATGCAAAAAGAGCTTTAGTCCTTAGGGAGCTTGTGCAAACCACTCCAGGGATCTTTTCTTGAAGGTATGTTGTTCAATAGAGTGATACTGCATGTTCACTCTGGGTCGTGGTTCCCACCTGAAGAGAAGCACAAAGGTGATAGAATAAATCCTGTGTTATAAATAACATGTAAAAGTAACAGATTGGTTACAAATACCCTGGCAAAAAAATCCCAAACCCTAATAATGCTATCTAAGTATTAATAGGTTTGTGTTCCTATTCCCTGCACATTGCTCCTGAAAACGTTGCTGTGGTTCGGGTCTGTAGTGTGAGTGAGAGGGTCAGCCTGAAAGTAGTGGTTCTGAATAATGGTTATTGGGAAGAACTGCTGAAAAATGTAGAAAAACCACCCCAAACAACAAAAAACTCCTAAAAAATAACAACTCCCCAAAGCCTAGCAAAAAACCTGAAACAACAAAACCCAGCCCAACCAATGAGCCACACTGCCCCAAACCAAACAAGAAGGCCTCACTTTTGGAAGTTCACTTTGAAATAGCAATCACAATCAAATAGTGTGCAAACTTGAATTTTGCTTATAGGGGTGAACAAACTGAATATTGCTGGAAGAATTGTGACAGTTCATAAGAAAATAATTTTAAAAATGCGATAAACAGAAATATTTCCAGTATAATTTGTCTCATGCAGTCACTGCTCTACTGCAGATGCCAGAGGATGCTCAGGATTTTTTTTCTATGTGCAAGGTTAAATCTTACTCTTTTATATAACTGTATTTCTTCATGTTTTACGTCTTAGCATAGACATTGATAAAACTACACACAAGGAGATGAAGGCTCCTTACTTTGAGGGGTAGTAGCTAAGCCATTGTCTTGCTGTTCCCCTGTTCTCCTGAATGCAGATCAAGTGTTCCTTTATTCAGCCGTTCACCAGTGTAAGCCACTTACAAATTTTTTTTTCTGTGTGATTCCTTTTTCTTCATTCGTTCTCTATGTAGGAAATGTACAACTTTAGTTTGCCTCAGTGGATTAAATTGTTCTCTTCTTGTATTACCTTTATGAGAGTACTATAAAGTAGCTTTGCTTACGGTGAGGCATAGTGCCACTGGATCTGTTTCCACTGAGTTGCTAGGCCAGTATTTATGGTGTGTTGTCTTAGTTGCAGAAAGCACTAGGAGGATTGGAAATGCATTGTGTTGGCCAAGGGTTATTTTTATTTTAGGCTTCTTCCAGAGCTATAGCCTGTTCATGGGCAGTGTCAGATCAGGTTGAAGGGGTAATATTTCCTTCAGGTCTGAATTCTCTGCTTGTCCTTTGAATTAAAAGAAAGTGTTTTGCAGTGGCTTGTGGGACTTCAGCTAGGGGATGCCAATTAACTCTAATGGATCTTATCCAGCCAAATCTCTGTGCTTCAGTTTGCAGAATTTCCTTTTAAAGCAAAACTTAAAGCGGTTTGTCTGTAAAGGCTTAGATATTTCAGTGATTACTCCAACACTTCTGTGTGCCTAGATTACTTCTGTTATTAGTTAATTTGCACACGTTTGCTTTTTACATAAACTGAAAAGCAGAGTTTACAGTTATCCTGATAATGCCTAAATGATAATGGAGCTTGACTCAATGTCTGTTAGTAACTAGGACAGATCCTGTGTTAAGCTTCTCAGATGCAGAAATATAGTTTCAAAAAGAGGATACAAGTATGTTCTGTGAAGTCTCACCTGAAGAGTAACTCTCAAGAAATATTTGGCTTATTCTCCGCAAATATTTTGATTGTGAAATCCTGTACAGATACTTCATGTATTTTAGTATCATAAAAGTACAACTGCATTTTCAGTGTGTTAAGAAAGTGCCAGGGACCTGCGGGAGCACTACTGGATACTGGTGCAGGAATACCTGGCACAGAGGTGAACACTTGAATTATAGCTAACCCATCAGTTGCAATGCCTATGAGAAAATGATACACTGTCTCAAAAGAAGCTTCTCTCTCCTATGGGAACAAGTAGGTTTGAATCTCTCTGCGCTGGACCAAAGCATTGGTCCCTTTGTGAGGTCTTTGCTTCCACTCTAAGCATCACCTTCACAGCATCAGATGTGTTGTTTCACTCACCTGTCACCTCCGTCATTGCACACACCTCATCTTTTTATTTGGCATAAAATGCTGCTTTGTCTCTGTACTCTGTCTGGTATAGTATCTCTCTCTCTTTACTTTTGATAGGGAAGTTTTAGAAGTTGTTGAACTAGAAATCTGAGGTGGGAGCCTGTGTTGTTCAGGCCAGAGTCCACAGTGTTTCATATTATTACCCTTTGCACATAGTCCATGTGACTGCTGTGTTCGTTAATTGACTGTGGGCTGGTTATGGAACCTTGCTTCATTAAACCTCTTGAAGTTGAGACAGCACAAACTTCTTTTTTTCATTTATTGTGGTTTATAAATGAATTGCCAGTTCTTTGCTTCCCTTCTAGTCCTGTGAGCATATGAATCTGAATCAACTTAGACAGTAGAGACCAAAAAAGCAGATGCAGCCTAGATTTTATGGTAACTGATACTTTGTAAAGGTTAACAAAACAAAACACTCCCTAAACCCAAAGAGTGGCTGTGTATGCATTTCTGCAGTAGGTAAATACAGGTAACTTTAATATAGCTTAAAATGAAAGTGGAGAGAGGGGGCCAGGAAGGAGATTGTTCTGAGCAGGAGCAAGGCGTTAAACTGAAAGAAATGTGAAGAGGGATGTGTGTCTGGGGGAGGAATCCAGGCACTTAGATTTTGTATTTTTATAACCTTATCTTCTGGTTTCTTGAGCATATTTTAAATGAGTGATTTATCCTGGCATCTCACACATTTAATTGTCCTAGTTTGAAAATATTCACGAGAACTCAGTTGTTTCCAGTTGTAAGGGATAGAATGGATTTTAATTCACTGTAGGTGTTGTAACAGCTAATTTAAAGTTTATTTCAGTTAAAAGTAGCTACTACTGAGCATTTTCACAAAAGAACCTGTTTGTTGATAATGCTTGGCCATTTTTTGCTCAGTTTGCATGAACATTGTGTGGGACAAGGAGAACTGCCTGTGTTTTGCCTCTGACAGTTATATCTTGGATCTAGAAGTATTAGCTGAAGAACAAGTGCTTAGATATGAGATGTGCAGCCAAATGTTGTAAAATATCTAAATCATCTTATTTATAGTGAGCTCTTATTTCCAGTAGTGTTATCAAATCCTACAGGGTTTTGCTGCATTTGCAACAAGAAAACAGGACAAAGTACAATGTTCTGAAGCAGTCAAAAAACAACTTGAGATTTCAATAGATTCAACTTTGTGCTGAGTACCTAAAAAAGTTTTGAATTTCGTAAAATATTTAATGCCTAAGGAACTTTATTAATTTTGGAGTCAGGAAGGTCTTACAAATATTAAATATCTTTGCAGGAACACTTAGTCAGTCTGGATGAGCCAGCCTCGGAAGCTGGACAAGAAGCTCTGCTTAGACAAGAGCAAGCAAAAATCATTCGTTTTGAAAGGCAAGCGGAAGAGTTCCTCAATGCAGTCTTTTACAGAAAAGGTTGGTTTGAATTGTGGGGAAAAATAGTGTCTCTTGTGGTCTTTTTGCATGCAATGCAGGTATCAAAAGATCTGATGTTCAAGTTGTCACTGTATGTTCAGTATTTTTGCAGTTGTCTTCTTTATGTATATTTATTAAGGGTAAAAGTTGACTCTCAAATGATTTAGCGATACAACAGTGTGGGCTTGGGACAGAGGAGGAGAGGATAACACATTTAACCCCAAACCAAATCTCTCCATGAGAACACTGGTGTTTTCAGTTTTGGAGGAATGATGCAGTTCTCACCCAGCAGAAATGTTCCCCTGAACCAGTGTTTAGGTGAGTGGGCTGTGTGGGAGAAAGGTCAGGTGGCAGTGATGGTAGTAGGTGGGTAATGGTTTTTAAAAATTATTTATTTTAATGGGATGTGTACTAATGCAGTTTTTCTTAAAGGTCAGCAGTCTTCTCACTGTGGGTAGTGATTACCCACCCCGTCCCCAGCAATGTAAAGTATAAAATATTGTTGGAATAGTGCTAAGGGGGATATATGGAGAACTCAAAACGTGATCAGCAAAAGAATTAGAAAATATGTGCTGGAGAATATGATGAGAACAATAACAGCAGCTCAATGCTAGAAAATCCCTGAAATATCTTCTGGAGAGTTGACACTTAACTGTGCTCTTAGGAAGGCATAAAACTCATTTCACTGTTTTCTACAAATCTGACAAACGGGAATCCAGAGGTTGCTTCCAAATGCATCCCGAATGAAACTGCATCATATTTATCAGTCTAACCCACGTGTGAAAAAATCTGCCAAATCAGTAATTCCAACCTATCTGCTGGGGGACAATGCAAGGCTTCAGTTTAGCAAATTAGAAACTGCTGTAGCCAGTCCTCAGCCCTTCCTCCCTGTGACCAAAATATTTGAAGGTGTTTTAAGTAGATAACAGTATCTTAGCCTTTCTTTTCTGACTCAAATGAATAAATACAAGCTATACATTATGGTGCCTCTATACTTTTTGCAATACATGCAGGATGGTGGGAAGGATAGTTACTGCGTTACTACTGATAGTTCAGATAATGCTTTTATTCCAAGGCTTCCTTTTCAAGATTGGTTTTTTTTTCTTTTAAGTCTAATGTTTCCTTTTGCTTTTAAATTTATCCCATATCTCTTTAAATCCAGAAGGGGTTTAAGAAAACTAAAATTTAGAGAAAATACGCTTTTTTTCCATATTACTTTCTCTGGTGGGGGAGAAAAAAGTACACTTCTGTCGCATTCAATTTATTTATTAAAGATTTCATTCCTTTAACACTGAGCTTAAACTTTTATGTATGGCATGTGCATGTGTCTTAATTTGTTGGGAAACTATTGGCAGAGAGTGCAGTGTGCTGCTGAGGGGTGTAATACTCTGTCCATGGTCAGATACACAGAATGAAGATAATGAAACATGTCAGATGTCTTAAGAATCTTTGAGAATTTTTAAAAAATATACTCTTGTTTTTCTTCCTCTGGCAAAGCTGTGCTTGATGCAAGAGTAACATGGGAGGGGTAGGAGCCTGTCAGGAAGTCGGTTCTGAATCTTTCATTCATCATTGTCAAGCTTCTCTGTTTTTAGATTGCTTGAAGTCTAACTAATGCCACTGCCATAAGGTCCCCAGGCACTGTCATACCAAAAAGGACACAAAGAATGGCAGAACTCTGATGTTCTATGTTGCCCAGAGATGCTGAGCTCTCCTGGCTTCATGCCAGCACTTAGTTCTTTTCTTCTTTCCATCCACATTGCCAGTAACATTTGGGGCAGGTATTTTGTAGCCCAGGCAGATCAGAGGAAGTGCAGATGTTCTGGGAACAAGTGCCTGTTGTATGTCAAGGCCACATACTCATGTACTGAACATAAATAGGTAATTAGCAAGATCAGCAAACTTTTTGAACAGCTTTATTGTCCATTAGTCTTACATACTTTCTCTGAGGTTTGTGTACATGGCACTCTGACTCAGTAATGCTTCCTTCAAATATTCCTGTTTTCCAGTGACAGCAGAGTGGTAGTGCTTAGCTCTCTGTTGCCTTTACTTTGTGGCAGGACAGGACCTTCTAATTTAATGAAATCATACCTTTTTTTGTTTGGTACTGTCCTTTTAAGTTTTCAGTGTAGATAAAATACGCAAAAGCTGTTAAGGTTTTAAAGCTCAGAGGTGCTGCTTTAGACTATTTATAGTTGATAAATATTTGCTTTATTTTTTCTCCTCTGAGAAGTTCTATGTTTTAATTTTAGTTTTGTTTTTTTTTTAAACAATTACTTAGACAGGTGGAGTCAAGATAAACATCTGGTTGATTGCAAGTGATGCAGCAGAGGCACAGGCAAATATTTTCCACTCACTTTTGAATAGCTTTAATCCGTAGCATTCAGGCTTTATATTAAGTAAGAAGCCTTTAATGTGCTAGGTAACTGCCCTTCTGCTTGAAAATGGGATTTTGTGTCCTGAATTAGTGAATTTGTTGAGCAGCACTAGAAGGAAGTCATCTGGCCTGATTCTTTGAAGTTGCAGATTGCAAAGATGCATGGCTGTAGGCATACGTAATATTTTCTCTCTGAATGAGTAAATATGTTCAGCTATAAGCACTATTGAATTGAACAGGAAAGGTCTGATTTTCTTCCTTTAGCAAACATAGGTGCCACAGAGCTCTGAATTCTTGCCAGCCCCCCTTGTCTATGCTACAAACACGTCAGACAGTTGGTATCAGTGTGATCATGCCATCATTTGTGCCTTTCTGGGCCTTCCCAGTGCCTTTCTGTGTCCTGCAGCAGGTTATAGTGGAGAGGTTAAAAAGTGGAAGAAATGTCACCACAGCGGAAAAAAAGCCTTCACATTTTTCCAAGCTTGGGGCCTTGTGGACCACTGGGGAGGAAAGTGAGAGTATAGATGTACCTAAATTTAAGTTTGACTCATCTCTTGCTGTCTTCTTAAAATTGTAGTATCTCATACTTAGCAGCAATAAAATATCCTGTAGATTTTACAGGAAAATGGTTATGTATTTACATAAATGTCCTGGAAGTTTGCAGCTGTTATACCCCTATAGGAATGTACAGGGTGACTGTATAAGGTCCTAGATGTAGAAGGCTGTGTGTAACAGGCAGGGATTTGGGCTTGAGAGTATTTAAAGCTCAGAATGGTTTTTCATCAAGCACAGTGGCTGCTTACTGCTGCTCTTTGGTTCGTGGGCAACTCTGCTCCAACCTTCGTGTCAGTCATCATTTACAGATATACTAAAGCTACTTTGTTAGATTGCTGCACATTCCTCAAAAATGGTAGGAAAAGGCTAAAAAAACTTAACACTGAAATGTCCCACAGAAGATTTTGCTGATGCTTCTAATAGTTCAGTCTCAATAGATTACCTTTCAGCCAGGGCAGATTTTTAAAAGAGGAAATAAGCACTTCTCTATTGTTCTCTTTTGAGATCTGCTTTTAAAGATTTGTTTAGTCTTCTACTAGAGAGTTTTCTCTCAATGTTTCTTCAGAAATAGAAAATCATTTTGAGCAGTTTCTGGAGTAGTTGTGTGCTTGTGGTGTGTTTTGGGTTTTGTTTTATTTTGGGTTTTGTGGGTGGTGGGTTTTGTTGTTGGTGTTGTGTTGATTTTTTGGTGTTTTTTTTTTGTGGTTTTGTTTTAAAAGGAAAAAGCAAACCCCAAACTGATTTGGCCAGAAAACACAATCAGTGTTTGAGGTGAAGTGGCAGGACTTGGCTTCTGTGATTTAGGAGTTACAGATTTGCTTTCACATAATGAGTTACTACTGGTCTAAAACAGTGATTTTTTAAAAAAAATTTTTGGCTTGTCCACATCCCCAAATTCCTTTGTGTTTATACACTATTTCATGTAAATAAATTGGAATGTTTACCTGTTCCATTTCACATTCCTGACTAAAAGATTTAGCACCTCTCCTAGAAATAGAATTGCTTTCCATGTGACTCACCTTGAGTTTTGTGTATGTGCGAGTTCTTTGGGTAATCCCTGATGCTGCATTGCTTATAATGGTAGAAATGTCAAAAAAACCATAGAATGGGATCGAAGGCACTTGAACATTTGATCTTCATATGAATTATTTTGAATAATCAGATCTATAGGGCTTTATTTCTCAGTAAATGTGTAGGGCACTGCTGCAACTTTATCACTTCATTCTCTGTTTTCCCCTGCTTTAGCTGCAGGTAAGTTACTCAATTCTTCCACTGAATAACCTGTTCAATATTTTTGGAATGAGCTTCCTTACTCAGTACTTTTGTTCATGGATCTAGTTCTCCTTCCATACCTCTTAAGGGTCTGGTCAAATATGTTTGTGTTTGAAAACTAAAGATGAAATTGCGTATTTCCTTAGGGACACTGTTATTTTGGGAAGGCTATACCAGAACTAGCAATGGTTCTTGTTCAGGTATTCTAAGACTAAAGTACTTTTTCTACAGAAACTATTTTATCTTTAGCTTTCTTTTTTTTTCCCCTAGATTTTTTTTTTTATAAATAAACAATGACTTAATATAAAAGCTGTTTTACTTAAAGTGCTTCCTTAAAAGAAATCTCTAATATTTGCAGACAGTCCTAGGGTCTCTGACCCCAATATTCCCCTAGTGGCCCGTGAGATCATGCAGCGAATGATCCGACAGTTTGCTGCTGAATATACCTCAAAAAATAGCTCTACTCAGGACTCCAGCCAGCCCAATAGCACAAAGAACCAAAGCCTGCTGAAAGCATCTCTGGTCGCCTCCTCTCCCACGGCTGCAACTGCTCAGAACCCTGTGCTCAGCAAACTGCTCATGGCTGACCAAGACTCACCTCTGGACCTTACTGTCAGAAAGTCTCAGTCAGAACCTAGTGAACAAGGTAGGACTC
>NW_008654055.1:5023-31116 GCF_000695815.1 Acanthisitta chloris | reverse complement strand
ATTCCTGTTGCAAAAACAGACAATTAGAAGGTTGCACTTTCGCATAAAATGTAAAGTGGAAAAGCAGGAGATGTTTTTACAGTAAAGTAATGGCCAGGTAGATATGGCTGGGAGAGAAGAGACTTTTTGAATGTAGGCCCATAGACATGAGTGATTTTTCTGAAGAAGGGCAAAGGAGATGGACATGCTTCAGACTCTGAGGATAAACATGCTGTTCCTACTGGGAGCTGCAAAAAACGGTCTGCCAAAATAGTCTGTACACTTGCTGATAAGACAAGTTCATGTGGTCATGAAAACCATAATGCTGGCTCTTTTCTGAACATCAGTACACAGTCTAACTGAAGGGCTGATTTATTTTCTTTCTGGTCATGTTGTGAGAAGAGTATCTTTTAAAAGTCTGCAAGAAACTGCTTTGTGAAGGCTGTAAAAATGATACCCATGAACTGTACAAAACTTCCAGGTTTGTGTGTTTGGGAGAAATGTCTCTTTTCTACCTTAAAAATAGACTTGTTCTGCAGAGCACAGATTGAATAACTTGTAACAGTGTTTCAGAGTTTATTTTAATTTGAAAACCTTGCTTTCCATCAAAAATGTTTTTTTTTAACAAGCAAATTCTCTGAGTGATATAGTATGTGAACTTTTTTTCCTGAAACTGTTGAACAGAGGTTATCCTAAGTGTATCCTACTGATGAGATTAAAATTAGCCCCTTTACCCTTCTTTAGAAATGTGTTAGTGCCTGAAGTCCTTCTGTCACAGTAGACTGTCCATCCACAAGTGGTAAAGGTGAAAAAAAGGAAAAAAAAGCCTTTTGCTGGCTTATACAAGAGTGTAGGAATCCTTTATTCTTTGAACTTGGGTTTATGAAGCTTTTTGTAATAAAAAAATTTTTAAAAACTGTGTCCAACCCTGCAGCTTGGACATCTGGACACGTATTGCACTTACAGAAAGCTGTTGTCACACTTCAGTTACAGCACTGCAGTGAAAGGTTGAGTGGTGTCTCTCTTGAAGTGAGGACCTGTACAGTTAGCTGATAGGCATTTGTTTCTAGCTAACTTTATGATAAATGTATTTCATGAGTGTTTTTAAATATATGTTTATGAATGTTAAACTGCTCTCATGGTGAAGCTTCTTCCTGAAAGTAAGAGGGAGAGAATCAGTTTTGTCTTTGTTTCTTTTTAATTAGAGGATTGTATGGTGAAGAGGAAAGCATGTACATGAACTGTTCTTTAGCTACCATGTGATGGAAAAAGCTGTGAGATAATTTATAATGTTCATAACACTTGTTATGGAATTAGAACATGTGCATATTGACTTATACAGTAATCTGTTTGCTGATGTAAATCTTTTCTTCCAATTTACATTTAATGTAATTGGAAAGAGATTTTGCCAAACTTGTTAATGAGAGATTTCAGAGGCTGTCAGGAAAGACTGGTGGTGGTGATAGTGTTATATTTCTGCTCTAGTGGGTTGAGGGGAATCCAGCCAGTTGTAAACTTCTTTGTGAGGTATGACGTGGCCCTGCTTTCCCGTGGAGAGTTCTAGGTCGTACTGACCCTTCTGAAGGAGGAAGCATGGATACAGGTGCCTCTGGCAGCAGCCTGTGCCCTCCAGTATAGCCTTTGAAAAGGAGGTGCTACTTGATACAGTCTCTGTATCTTGTGCCTGCATAAGTGTTCTTCAGAAGGAAGATCGAATTTTCTGCTTGCTTAAGTTTGGGTTATGGTGTGTTCCCAAATGCAGTGGGTGGAACAGCTTTCCGTAAGTTAATTCTAGTTCACTGTTTATCATGCTTTTTCTCCATATGTCAAATGAGAACTTTCAGCAATCTGAAAGCTGTCTCACATTGTTCTTGTGTTGGGTGGTATTTACTTGATTTGATGGAATGAGCGAAGAGCTCTGAAATGTCTTGAGTTTACCTTGCCAACAGGTTTCATTTATCTTTGCCTCATAAATTCCTCGTTTCAAAGTTTCCAGGAATGTCAGATGGCTGGGCTGCTTCTCTGACAATGTTGCCCTTATTAAAATGACCAGAATTTCAAGCTGATTCAGTGCAGTAGGAGCAAGGCTTTTCTGGCAAAAAGCACTGCCTTTTCTGCTGCCTAGAAATGCAGAGTGTACCTAAGGGCTTGCAGAGAAACATGGTTGAGCATGAGGAAGTGCCATTACTGAGACTGGAAGAAGCAGTCTAGCAGGAAAAATGATTTGGTATATGGAAGAGAGGGAGTGAAGTGGCACAGCAGAGGGGAAAGGCAGCAGCTTTGCCAGTAGGGACCCATTGGAGACATGGGAAAAAAGGATGAAGCTGGCTGCCAGGTGAGGAGGAGTCTCACATCTATGTGTGTTCATTTGGAAGTGAGTTTCCAATATAAGATTCTCCATTAATTTTCCTACAAGAGTTTTGGATAAAAAATAAAATCCAAATACTGGCTTGCAGCCCCCCTTTAAGGGGGGAAATATCTCAGAAATTTGAAGATTGTCTTATTTTGGGACTGCTGAGAGTTAGTTATGCATAGGCTCTGTTGTATCCCAAACTGTCATTTGTAGGTAATTTTTTATGCTGTGTCTCTTGTAACAGATGCGCTTTTAATTTTGTTAATTTTTGTTGTGATTTCTGAAGACTATGTAGAAGTCACTTGTGAACCATGTTGTAAACAAATCCAAGCCTTACGTTGTTTAAAAATACAATGAAACGAAAAATGCTGTGTGCTAAATATGACTTTGTCTCAAAAGACTTGTTTTGTCAAGGGACAGCATGGCTGATCCTGCTTCTTCAAACACTGAAGTCGTTCTTTTGTCTCTGCAGACGGTGTGCTTGATTTATCCACTAAGAAGAGTCCTTGTGCTGGCAGCACCTCTCTGAGTCATTCTCCAGGGTGCTCCAGTACTTCGGGAAATGGGTAAGAGAAAGCAACTTACTATGACCTTTTAAAACTATTTTTTCACTAAAAATGTGTGCTTACCTCCTGTTAATTTTAACTTACTTTTGGTGTTAACCCTTTGGAGTAATGTGTTTTTCAGCTTGTACCTTTGGCAAATTCCTTTACCCCATCTGCCAAATAAGAGTCGTTGCAAACCGAGACAGGTTTACTTGCCGTTAAGAATTCTAATATCTGTTATTTTGGCTGATTTGGTACTTAGCCAAAGGTCTTTCCATTACCTGTGTCCTGGGTTTAGTGATGAGTGATTTCTGTGGAGGTGCAGGTTCAGTTAAATGCATGAAGAGTCTTAGAGGCTTTGAAATATATTTAGCCTTCATGTCACTTAGAGGAAAGTCAGCTAACAGCAGAGTTTATTTGAGGGGTAGCAGTGATTTGGGGGATGAACAATGCTGAATTAGGTTTAAATCACTGCATGATTTTTGTTAATATTTCCTATAAACCCCACAACTTTAAAAAAGAAAAGGGTCCTGGGCAGGGAGCCTGGTAGTTCAGAAAACTTTAAATATGGCTTTTTGGGTTTGCAGTTGTACTCTAGCACTGAACAAGTTTTTTAAAATGATCACAAAATAAGTGGTGTAGTAATCTTGCCCAACCAGTTCAAGGGGTGAAATAATGCTAAATTAAAAAAATAATCTGTAGTTTTTGTATTTCTAATGGTCACCATTTGCATACATTTAGAAACCCTTTATTCTTAGTTAGGATCGAGTTGATTGTGCTGGAGAGACTGACTGGGAGCAAGAGGGATTTTGGGTGTTGATGGGAGAATTTTATCTTGAAGCTTCTGTGGACAAGCAATTTTTTTAGTGAAGTACAGAACAATATATGGTTTAAAGTGCTATTTAGTTGCTGGATTTAGCTTTATAATAGCCTTTGAAAATTTGAACTAACAACCCACTACCACCGCCAATCCCATGTTGAGTTTTTTGCCTTTCTCTTTGGAAAAATATTACTGTCTCAGATTTCTCCCTTCAAGATTACTTTCCATTTAATATTTCTATTAATAAAATACTTCAATCCTTGTTTAAATGTTAGTCTTAATCCTTTTCCACAATTCTTTAGCATAAACCTTCCCTACCAGCTCTTCTCTTTCAGTCCTGAACAGGTTATTTCCAGCTTTATTTTCCTAGGAAGGCAGCAGAAGCCACTGAGGCTCTGTACTGTTTGTTCCCTTGTTTGTGGATCAAGTGAGGGCCAAAGTCCAACACACAGGGATGACAGGGCCAGCATCTGGCACTGTCCTGAGCAGTTCTGTGGGTCCAGAGAGGATGTGGCATACTGGCACCTGTGGTTACTCGTACAGGTGTGTGGTATGTGAGGTTGGCTGCAGTGTGTCTAGCATCGATGACATCGGGTGTAACCCTCTGTCCTTAGGAACTGCCAGTGTGACCTTCGTTTAGGTGTAGACTCACTGGAGCGCTCTGTGGTGCTGATAATGCTGTAGAAAGGGCAGAGAATGCACATTGCTTGAGGGGGTTCTCTGGAATTGCAAACTTCATTTTTGTGGATTTCGTTCTGAATCCTTGTTGGCTCTCGTGACGCACTTAAACTATGGCCTGTTGCATCCTGGAGAGGAGTGAGCAGCATCTGTATCAAGCACTGTGTGTGTTACATGACAGGTCCTTCTCTGAGAAGACTTTTTCTCATCCCAGTGTGATGTTAAAAACAATAATGTAGCTTTTCAGTAGTATGAATCCTAGCTTTAAATAATGCTGATTTAGCCAGAGGCCTTTACACCAGTACAGTGTCCCAGAGCGTTAGAATAGATTCTCTGCGTTAATCTGTTTGTTGAACATGGAGAAATTTGGAGGTGGATTTTGAAACTAGTGTGACTGAGTTCAGGGGGCTGAGCAGGGGAAGCATTAAAATGTCTGTGCTTCTCTGCAGCAGTAGTACTTTGTTCCATAGAAAGCACACTTGTGATGAAAGGAAAATGGTAAAATACATATTGCTCTCTTTTTTGCTGTTAACCCTTGATCTGGATAACTTTTACTCCCATCCATGCTCTGTATCAGATGAGAACAAGGGATGTGACATAGGCAGTGAGTTGTTAAGAGAGCAATTTGCTAAGTCCAGTGTAATGCTGTGCTTTCCTTTGTGATCTGCAGTGTCCCAGCTTTCATGTTTGGTGCTTGATGAAAGTCAAGCAAATACCTTAGAGTCCTGCTAAGCCTTTTTTTTTCCATCCTGAGCAGCAATTCTTCACTATGCTGTAAGCAAACACCATCCAGGGTTTCCACCTATGTGTAGATACTGCAGGTGGCAGTCATATTTGCATGTTGAATATGTTGCTCTTTGGCTTACTCTTTTATTACTGTGCTTGTTTAGTGGTAACGTCACACCAGTAACACAGTTGTGTGTAGATCTATGGCGATTGATTACTCCTTTGGAATTAAGGTGCTATTTTCAGACACTTGCGCGAAGTCTTTTCTACTCCGAGAATTTGTGAACCCAACCAGAGACCAGCCAACAGGTTTCATTTTTCTTTGCCCAAAAAGCTTCTCTTTTTTTGCGAACAAGTTTTAAAACTGACTGATGCTGAGACTTAAAAAAAAAAATTAAAATAATAAAAAAAAACAAATTTAGAGAAAAATAAATAACACAAAAAGTGATGTTACCCAAGCAAGGCCTTCTAATAAAGGAGTGGCCCCCTCACCCATCCCTCCCTACCTGTGCAAGTCCTGCTCACATCAGTTTCCTTCCATCCAATTAGGCGACCTGGGAGACCCAGCCAGCACCATCCAGAGGGACTACAGAGTGGTGATGGGGTACCTCCAAGAAGCTTGCAGGATGGAACCAGGGAAGGTTATGGCCACTCCACATCTCTTAAAGTACCACTGGCTCGATCACTCCAGATTAGTGAAGAACTGCTGAGCAGAAACCAGTTTTCTACAGCTGCCAGCCATGGGCCATCTGGACTACAGAATCATGGACAGCACTTAATATTATCCAGGGAGGCTTCTTGGGCAAAACCACACTACGAATTCAATTTCAGCCGCATGAAATTCAGGGGAAATGGTGCACTCAGCAACATCAGTGACCTTCCTTTTCTTACAGAAAACTCTGCCTTTCAAAAAATGGCACTTCAAACTAAACAGGATGGGAAAAAGGACGTGAGCCATTCATCTCCTGTGGATTTAAAGATACCACAAGTTCGAGGCATGGACCTTTCATGGGAGTCCCGCACTGGTGACCAGTACAGCTATAGCTCTTTGGTAATGGGTTCACAAACGGAGAGCGCGCTTAGCAAAAAGTTAAGGGCTATCCTTCCAAAACAAAACAGGAGAAGTTTGCTGGATGCTGGACCAGATTCCTGGGGCTCAGATGCTGAGCAGTCTACCTCTGGACAGCCATATCCCACCTCAGATCAAGAGGGAGATCCTGGCTCCAAGCAACCTAGGAAGAAAAGAGGGAGATACAGACAGTACAACAGCGAGATACTGGAGGAAGCAATCTCTGTGGTTATGAGTGGGAAAATGAGTGTTTCCAAAGCTCAGAGTATTTATGGGATCCCCCACAGTACACTGGAGTACAAAGTTAAAGAGAGGCTGGGCACTTTGAAAAACCCTCCAAAGAAAAAAATGAAATTAATGAGGTCGGAGGGGCAGGATGTTTCAGTAAAGATTGAATTAGATCCCCAGGGAGAAGCAGCACAAAGTGCGAATGAATTGAAAGATGAGTAGGGATGTTGTAGAGTGCCAATTACTTTGCAAACTGGGTGAGCACTACTGCATAGTTCAACCACCACTGAGCGCACCTGAGTCTCCTGTTTACTGCAATGCTCTTTCCTTTGCAGTTTAGCATAGACTTGTGTGAACACAGGTGAAAGATGTGCTCTGAATGTCACATTTGTAAATTTTTCTAGCCTGGTATGGCGCAGTTTCCCTCCTTCACCTGCCCACTCCCTTCTTTCTTTCTTTTTTCTTTTTTTCTTTTGCCTTTTGCATGTTTCTCTGTAATAGAGAGCTGAGTTACCTCACAAAGAATGCAGATCTGTGGAAGTGGACATCTTGCCTGTAGAGCCTGCCTGAACTTCTGATGTTGGATTTTTCATGTCTGCCTTTATAGAAATAAGTCCACTTTGTTAAACTGATACTCTCCTAAAACCAGGCATTTTTCGAATGAGAATCAGACTGTCATTCTTCAAAAATGTTTCAAAAATCTTTCCCCCCCTTATTTTTGTTTGATCCAGTTGACTGAAAGATTTAAGCTAAATCAAATTATTTGGGAATGGTACCTTTCTTGATCTCAGAGATTTGTTTATTAGATGGCTAATCAATTGGGTCTAATTAAGCTCTCCACCATTTCCTTTCTAAATTAACGTACTTACCATTCGCTGTCTGCTTAGTGCTCACCCGGAGGGGAGGGGGGAGGGAAAACTTACATACACTACCTTCAGAATCTGTCAGTTAATTATTTGTAACACTACCTTCGCTGTAATTTTATTTGGTATTTTTGAAGGGTGATATTTAGACTCACCTGCTTGAGGATGTAGCCTTATCTCATGGAAGACAAGCTTCTCACAGTCAGGAGCAGTCAGGGTACACTAAATGATGTATTAGGGTATGCCTCATTATAACAGAACTATGGTTCTATGTGACCTTTATGCTTTTTACAGACTTGATTCTAAGTTTACTAAACTATGTGGTTCCAACAGCTAGTTTAAATGACTCTAATTTAGGGAAGGGGGATTTGCGTAACAAACTACTGTGATATTGCAAAAATAAAAAAAAAGCAAAAAAGAAAGAAAAAAAAAGTCCAGAAAATTGTGATCTCAAACGTTACAACCTCAGTAGTCTGCCCAAATATCCACATTAGTGAAGGAACTTGTTAATGTTCAGGGAAGAAGTAAAACACTGGTAGCCTGATCTGATTCAGGCTCTGCATCATATCTATCTGTAATACTGTCAGGGTCGAACACTCAGTGAATGGGTGTTTCCTTTTTAAATATTACAGTTGCCAGTAGCAGGAATTAATTGAAGTCCTGCTTTTTTTTTTTGTTTTTATTTAATCTATTTTGATAGTGGTTTAGCACATGCTTAGAATAAGCATTTGAACACCGTAAAAGCACTCCATAAACCACAGGTCCTTTTTTTTCCACTATGGTGATACCGTTATGATCACATGGAGATCCAGGATAAGTTTTGTACAGAACTTTTATCTTTGATACTTTCGGCAGGAGTGGTCAGTAACTAAGTGGAGCCTACTGGACTCACCACAGTATGACCAAATCAGAATTGCTGGTTCTTCAGGTAGAAGCAATTTGGTCTTAACCTGTGCAAAAGGTAGCTAGAATTACCATGTTTTTTTCCCCATTTTGCACAACCAAAAGAAGCATTGGAGTTTTTGTGTGAGAGCATTAAGTGATGTCAGTGACTGAAAGTGGTTTCTCAAAGTTCATGGGAGGGTGACCTGGGTAGCCCTAGGGATGCTGAATGACTTCTGGAACAGTTGATTCTATTTAGCCTCTCCCCCTCCCCAGCAACGTTGTATTTTCAAAGGTTAGGCACACCATTGCTGTCATTTTAAATATGCACTGCTCATTCTTGGAACGGACTGGGCACTTGGCCCCAAGTATACTTTGTTTTTGTTTGCTTAATATATTTTAGTCCTCAAAATCCTGGTTCCTTGTAGCTCTCTAGTTGTCATCTTGGCATTTAAAGCAGTTTAAGCTCAGTAGCAGTATATAAACTCTGCAATATGTTCCAGTTTAGCTGGTGATTGCAATAAAGGCGCAGTTTAAGGTGTGGTTTCATCTGCTGTTGGAGGTTATGGTAGAAAGTTTGTTGCAAGTTTGAAAAAAAAAAAGTAACACAGTTTTACTGTTCAGAGAGGTTTAACCTTTGCAGTTGTCTTTATTTAAGCAACATGAGTTGAGTTTTATAAAACTTGTCACTGTAGTGTATGTGGAGTGCTCATTTTACTAACCTAAATATTTCGTATGTGTATGTTTAAGTGGGTGACAATCGTGCAGCAGAAGAATGGTGTGCCTACCCTTTAATGCTGCAGTTTTAAAAGAGAATTTGTCTTGTCATTTCAGACTGTAGGCTAAGAATTGTAAATAGATAGTGAGAAGTTGAGTACTCTTTATTTGCTTTGGTTAGAAAGTGGATTTTAAAAAAACCCAACAACAAACCAAACGCGTAACTTGCTCAGTTTAAATGTCCTGAGACCTGAAGATTGTAATACACATGACTGCAAAGCTTTTAAACACAACACTTGATCTGTGATAACTTAATATTCAGGTAATCTTTCTTTTTCGAGAAGCTTTTGAACAACCATATTTCCTCCAAAGGTCTCTGTTTAAAAAGGAAAAAAAAGAAAAAAAGTGTAGATTATTTTTAAGCACTAATTGCATTACGTTGGTAACTGCAATATGAAATAGCCATTATTGTTTTGTGAAGCATGGTTGAGATTAGTT
This sequence comes from Acanthisitta chloris, assembly GCF_000695815.1. Classification (NCBI taxonomy): domain Eukaryota; kingdom Metazoa; phylum Chordata; class Aves; order Passeriformes; family Acanthisittidae; genus Acanthisitta; species Acanthisitta chloris. Next base: position 21,758 of record NW_008654055.1, on the reverse strand, counting down.
AGTGGTCCCTTTTTAAAATTTCATGAGCCTCTCAAAAAATAAAAACAAATTTAAAAAAAAGCTGCTGAATATTCAAAAGATATATATTTTACCTTATTGTAGGTTTTGTAAATTTAGTCTGTAATATTCAGGTGCACCTTTTAATGTTACCTTTTTGTTTCAAAGTCCCATCTAATGTATTTTCTCTGAGGTGATTCATCACGTGAGACTAGTATCACTCTAAGTGCTGCAGTGATCACTAAGATTTTGTTTCAGTTTTCACTCCATATTTTTTGCAGGCGCTTTCAGTGTAGCTAACTAGTAGTATTTGGGATCATTTTAAATATATGATTGGAATTAATGTTTGTCCATTAGCATGCTTAATTTTCTGCTGACCAGCAGTTTGCATGGCCAAAATCCCTGGTTGACCATATTTTGGTGTGGGAAGGTGTGGTTCACTGCGGTCTGTGTAACAAAAGCCTTGTTTCTCATGTTATTTCTGGTAAGTGGATGCTTATGTTACTTGGATCACTTGGACAGGAGAAAGGTTTTAAACCTTCCTCCTGCTGCTCTTTGGAGATCACATTAACGTGTAACATAGACAAACTGGAACCCTGTAAAAATCGAGATGTTGTTAGGAGGAGACCTTTCGGGTATTTTTCGTCACTAGTTTTCTCTTACTCCCGAGAACGTCCATCTGATGTAGTTATTGGACTTAACAGTATTGTTGTGTACTACGTTGATGTAGCTGAAAAAGCCTGACAGCAAGAAACTGTGAATAATATTTGTGGCAGTCTCTGAAAACTAGTTTTTCAGTCCAAGTACCATGAAGGAGAATCCCTCTCCCCTACCCCATCCTAGAAAAGTAATTTTATATTTTGTGTGTATAAAGTTTTAAGAATCAAGTTTCATATTGTACTGAAGTTTAGGTGTCGCTTGGTAAATCTTTGCTGCAGCATATAATTGAAGATGAGTAAGGCTTAGTGTGGTAGGGGTCCTGGTGTGGAGTTAATTATCGTACAGTTCTGGTGAGAAAGCCCAACATGTATGAAATGTGTCCTTTTTTTTTTTTCATTTGGACTTGTAAGATGTAAAAGTGCTTTTTTAGAACTCTGACCTATTACAAACTATTACCTCACTTTCAGCCAGCTGGATCCTCATTCCACAGTGTTGTAGGCATTATTGTGGCCGTAATGCTTGAGTACAGCTATAGAGTTGAACGTTTCCAGTTAGATATTGTAGGGACACGTTTCTGGATTTGTTTTTATTTCTGTCTGAAGGTAATTTATTTTCCAGTCATTCCCTGATTTTTTTTCCGAAGGTTCAAGACAGTTTCCTTTAGCATTTCTCTTTTTTTCCCTGTTGCACAGGAGAAGTTGCTGCATAAGCAATACAGGTATGCCTTTACTTTCTTGTTGTTGCAGAACTTGTGACTTGATGCTTCTTGCATTACCAACCCTATTGCTAGACCTGAAGTCGAACTCTGAATTTTTATGGCAGTTGGAGAAGAAATGTTTTTTAACAATGCAGGGGTGCAGGTATAGAACCTGTAGTGAGGGAACGTGTTCAGCTGCTGTGTTCTCACACAGCTTCTGTGCCACCTTTTTTATAGAACTTTCCAGTGCTGGAGGATATTCCTAAACACAGGAGGTAACTGCACATGTGTTTACACTGGGTAAGAACAGGGAAGGAATAGTCTGTGCTTTGTCTTGTGGCAGGTCGACATTTGTGTCTAAATATTTCTTTCATGAGTACCTGGGAGTACATTGCCTTCCCCTGGAAATTCACAGGAGCTGGCAAAGTGATTCAGGGGCTTTAGGGTTGAGTAAGCTTTGTGGAACAACTTTTTAGTTCTGATTGAATTGCTTTTTAGATCATCTGCAACGATTGTTATACAGGCAAAACAGGAATTGCCATGTGTTTCTTTCCAGTTTATTTTCAAGTAATGCTCTTAAGATGTCCTTGAGTCTTAGGAGAAGATCACAGTGTCCAAGGAGTGAAGGGAGCACTCTGCTGTTCCCTTTTTTCTCAAAAACAGTGTGGCTGCATCTGTAGTGTAAAGACCTCTTTCTTCAATGAAGACAAAATTTTAACTCTTCAGTGTAAGAATGCATACACTTGTTGCAGTCTGAACTCTTACGAAGGCAAAATTATTAACCTGTACTGAAAGCTTTGTCACAATATTTTAAATAGCTTAAATCCTCTGCCAAATGTTAGAAGTAGAACGGGAAGGGTTGTTTCCCTCACTTTCATGAGGATCAGAAACGTCTAGGTTTTCCCCACAAATGTTTCAGAAGCTAAGTGTAATTTCAGTCTAGGTCAATGTTGCTTTTTCTTGGCACCAGTAGATAATGTTGACTAATATTGGTTTAAAAAACTGTACCTTAAAAAAAATTGTTTTGGTACTATAAAGGTTTCTACTTGATCTTGAATTATATTGAAAATTCAGTAATTGGAACCTTCAGAAACCTGAAAATCTGCACTTCTAGTTATATACAGCTCTGATGGATGTACCAAATAAAATAGCCACTACAGTAATTAATTTCAAATTATCCAGTGTATAAACACAGTGTACTGTGATGATCACTAAGCAGAGAGGTATCACAAACTCAGAATGATCTGTAGATCCACTTCACATGTACTAGAAAAAAGCCGTAAGTAGTTCCAGCATTCCAGTGTCCATCTCTCTCCTTCTCTCCTCTTCTCACTTCGACCGGGGCCAAGGCTCTGTACCAGTATTACAGCAGCAATCCTACCGAATTATGCCTATGTTCAGGTATTGTCATAAAAAGCTTCATATTAAGAGAGCTTTATTTAATCCTCACAAAAATCTCTTAGCCCAGTTGCAAAATCAATTTTCCTGGGTGATGTACTAGGAAGGAGGATTTTTTTTCAGCCTGTCCAGGGCATTTCATTTACCTTCTTGAAAACAAACATCCCCACCCTTGCCCCTGTGCTTGTCTGCACTGAATTGGTAAGTCAGAAGGACTCGAGGTGATAACTCTACTTTATGGAGCAGGGATTAGGACAAAGGCTTCATTCTGACTGGAACAGGAAAAGTTAATGTCAGAAACAATTTCTATAGTCATCACCTAGTGCAGTGTAACTTAATATTTTTTTCCTACTTGGAAATAATGAGGACACTACTACAGCTAGTAATACAGTTTATCAACTAGTTGGTGCTATGTTTCTCAAATATTTTTGCAGATAATATTTTTTAGGTCTGCGTGAAAGCATGTGAACTTTACTGTCACTATAAAAAGCACTTGTCTGACCTATTCTAAAGTACCAGAAAAGGGATAAATAACTGCAGCACTTTTTCTGTTACAATGCCAGATTCGTAATTAAATCTGGTCTTCAGGTTTGAGATACTTTAAATGTACAATCTAGGATCACTAACGGCTTTTCAGGTCAGATCATAAGGTCTCTTGGGATATTAATCTGTCTTCTAAAGACTAGTACACAAATATTCTGGAGTTCAGGCAGGGGATGTATAGATACATGCCTGGTATTTTTAACTAATCTTTTCAATAGGCCATCGTAATTAAATCTGGTCTTCAGGTTTGAGATACTTTAAATGTACAATCTAGGATCACTAACGGCTTTTCAGGTCAGATCATAAGGTCTCTTGGGATATTAATCTGTCTTCTAAAGACTAGTACACAAATATTCTGGAGTTCAGGCAGGGGATGTATAGATACATGCCTGGTATTTTTAACTAATCTTTTCAATAGGCCATTTCAGGGCTTTTGGCATCCGTTTTTTTTGGAAAGGGAAGTTTCCCAAACTGAAAAATCATTTTGGACCATTGTTTAATGTTGAGTTTGAAAACTATATCACAAGAAAAATGGGTAGGGATTCTTTCTCCCTTATGCCTTCAGGGAATGAGTAGTATTTAGAATCTCTGGCTGAAATTCAAGCCTTTTTACCATGTAAATTTTTAATATAAACTCATTGACATGCTTTTTACATCTGAGGACTGAAAATGGATCTTAATGTTTAAGTTGTGGAATGGTATATTTCTTAAATGAAGGGGGAACATTTAAAAAAATAGATTAGAATACCAGCATTAGTGAGCTTAAGGAATTTTAGTATGTAATAGCAAAGTATAGCAAAGTAATTGATTAAAAAAATTAATCTTGAATTGCTAGTCTGTAACTAGGTGCATTCTAATTTAGCAGGTGAATATTCTTTACTTATTGATATATGATGGGCTTTTTGCAAATAGAAACCTTTATCTGAGTCCCACGTGTTGCTTGTACTGATGGGATGTATGCTTACAGCAGCTTACTGCTGCTTTAAAATGTATAAAATGTTTTGAGTGTTTGCTCATAACTCTTTCTAACCTCCACTTGTTAAATTGTCAGACATTGGTATTTTATCAGTCCGCAATGTAAGTTTAAACTAATGTTCTTAGGAATCCAACTTGTACACACACTGTTTAAAAACCCTCAGGGACAGTTTACACACTATCCTCACTCAATTCAGGTACTTATACTCTCTTCTTAAACCTAGCAGTGACTTGTATTTTGTTTTGCTTTTCTTTTGACGTGCTGATAGCACATCCTTGATGAATGTCAACTTAAAACTCAGTTCAGGTATCCAGGTATAACTCAGCCAAACGGATTTTAAAGCTGCATATTTACTCTCCAGCACACAGTGCCTCAGACACTTATAGTGGCATTCTGTATATTCAGTTATTACTACTGAGCAGATCGCGTGGGGGTTCCTGGTATGTATTGTAAGAAATTCCTATGTATATTATATAATATGTATTATATTATATACATATATAGTATATATGTTATCTTAAACTTATATATTTTAAAATGCCACTACTAGCCAGCGCAGCTAAAAATGAAATACATTCCCAACTGCTTCTGTGAACAGCAGGGGCAGTTTCTTAACGTGGCTCTTGCTTCTCTCTCACCATAACTACTTCTAACCTCAAGCACGGGTCCTTGGCTGTCTGACCTCTACACTCTAGTTATGCAATGTCCTTAGAGAATTCTGTGCACTGGCCACTGTGATGGAAACCAATGGGCCGGGAGTGCTTTGAGTTTATTAGTAATTGTTCTGCCAAAGTTGGTGTTTGTATGACGAGCATGTAAACCTGTCAGATAATCAGCAGAGGTCCAGGTCGGTAACGGTGTCCGTAATCGCTCACGCCTCCTCGGTAGGACCAGACCTCAGCAGGTGTCTCCTGGCACGCTGAGCGTCGAGTCGCAGTGTGTTGGCACCGAACACTTGCAGTGCCAGGCCTTGTGCTGTGCTCACCAGGAGGCCTAACCTCAACCTAAAATCTGCTGCTCTGCCCTCGTGGTGATCTGTTGGCAGTCACAAGTCAGCAACACCTCTGCTTTATTATTTGACACTTTACATCTAAAAAGTCTTCTCTTTCTATTTATGTAACCCATAGTCTTTGAAGAGTATGGAAAATGGCATTTCTCTCTGACCTCTAGAAGTTCAAGTGTCATGGGAAAAAAAAACAGGAACCCCCCCTTTACTCTTATGGACCTCATTTCAATATACTGTTTACAGTTTGACGGAATTGTATAATTTAATATTTCTCTTGTACTGTAGTTTATATTTATTTACAGATTTTTTTTGTACTGTGTGATTTGAATTTTTTGTTCCTTGCTATGATCAATGTTTTATGTAGTAGAGCACTTATGATCACAAATTAAGGTTTTTGGTTTGATTGCACTACATTAATTTTTTTAATGCAGTTCTGATTTTTTGACTGGACTAAATAAGCTGTGTCTTAATGTATGTGATAAGTACTTTTAAATTTTTATTTCATGTGGTCCATTTATTTTTTGCATTGTATGTCAAAGCGCTAATTCTCTTGTTGTGCATGTGTAAGATTTAATGGCTCCATTGTATTATTTGACCATGTCATTTTGGAAACACATTCCCAGCTGTAACGTTGTGTATGGTAGTTTTCACTGGATGCTAGACTTTTCAAAACCACTATTCTTCTAATAAATTTTGTTGTGAAAAACTTTAAGGGGTTCCAATTCTGTTGTTTCTAGCTGCTCTCTGCATGCCTGCACTAACCACCCCAGGGTGCAAAATGTAAACTCTCAGAAATGGGGAGAAGTGAAAATAGAAGGTAGATCAATTTCTGGCTGAAGGATTGAGCTTTGGAATCTCCGTACTCCGTTGGGTTCTTGTCCTAAATAGGATTGACGATAAAGCTGCTTTAGCAGCTGGGTAGGGAATACACGTGAAAGCTGAAACGCTGTCTCATAGCAGCCCAGGCTCATGAACTCTAATTTGCTTTTCCCTTCTGGCCACCTTAATTTCTTTAATGATAAATAATTTATCCAGTAAAGTATGAACAGTCTCTCAGGAAGGAAAATAAGTGGTGATGTAGGCTGGTTCCCTGAGCACTTGGTGATGAGCCAAGGTGGGTGCAGCGGTAACGAGAGCCTCGCAGGAGCTGTGCCCCACGCGGCTCGGTTGGGCTGTGGGGCAGCAGTGGGCAGTGTGCCAGGCTGTGTGCCACCAGCTACAGGGACGTTGCTTAACTGGTCACTGAAGTACTGGAGTTGCTTATATTTTCTCTGCAGCCACCAGCTCTCCCTCCACAGCGGGGACAGGTCCCCAGCTCCCCATTAGCACAGGGAAAGCTCCAGCACCCCCATCCTGCTGTTCCCCTGCACAGGGGCACAAGGCAAACCCACCAGTGACACCAGGCTGCAGCTAGCCCTTCTCTGAGCGCTGTGTTTACTTTCTTGTGGCTGTACTTTGGGTTGAACTACTTTTGACGTTATGCATTATTGATTCCAAAATGCTGAATACTAAAAAGTAGGTTACAGTAAGTGGTGTATAATGGAGCCCACGTGAGTTTAGGCATTTGTGCTAACCTTTGTGTTCAGTCCTAGGATAGTGATTTTGAAAGTGATGCATAGGGATTTCCTAGCTTTAAGAAAATTTATAATGCTGCACAGTGTCTAGCCCCGGTTTCTTTTCTCCTGAGAAGTTGCCCTTCTTAGCTTATGCTATTGAAAAATAGGTAATTTAGGGTTTGTATTTTTCAGTGCCTTTTTTTTTTTTAAGATCCTTAAGCAACTGCTATATTACTACCTATTGTATTCCTTGTACATTAATACTGGTATTAAAAAACAAAAAGCAAAATGCTAATTGGGTGTTGTCACTGGTTCAGCTTTACCAGGCAAATCTCTTTTAAATAAAAAACTTGGTTTAACTAGAGACTACATCTTACACTTACTCAGGAATAGTGAGTCTTTGTGTAAATAGCTTGAAAGCCTTGTGCAGTAAACTATCATTTATCGTATTTTTTTCTCTGTGTCTGAATACATCTGTCAAATCTATGAAAATAGCCTTTGAAAGTGATGAACCATATTCCCATCTGCCATTCTTTAGGATGCATTACACTCTGCAGGCTTGTCGCAGAACATTTTTAATCGACACTTTTAGTCCTGTGATTATCACAAATTCCAAGTTTTTCTGCTTTTCCTGAAGGACCTGCTGATGGTCTTGGACTGTTAAGCTGAAATTGTTCAGACTTAAAGGAACACAGCCTTGATTTCTTCTTTCAAAGCTGTTTCCTGTATCGTGATGGGAGTGCACAAGGTGTTGGCACCCAGACCCAGAAAGAAGTATCCGTGCTGTTGTCTTTTATAAAAGTAGAAAAGAAACACAATCAGCCCTGCTAGGCAGCTTTAAAAGTCACTTGCTGGTTTACTTCAGAATGTTTGGACTCGGGATGGGTCGTGAGCTGCTCGATTTGTTACTGGAAGAGGCAGCTGCTACTTCTGAACCTGCAGGAATGTATCTGGTCACCCTCTGAAGAAACAGATCCTTCATGGAGTAGCAGTTGACTGTACCCCCACATATACCTGGTCACTTGCTACAATGCAGACACTACAGCAGATGTGAAGTGAGAGGCTCTGCTGATTGCTGCTCTGTGGAACTGTGAGCTGCTGGGAGGGGAAAAGCAGGAAGCTTCAGGTCACTACCTGCAAGTGTTGGCTCTGAAACTAGACCTAAAAGTGGCCAACTCTCTGAGCTCAGCATGAAGGATCTGAAAGTTGGAAATCAGCTTACGTTTTGTGAGTGAAGATGATTTAATTAAGGAAATTCCTGAGCATCACAATTTCATCTTCTTGTACAACCAAAGCTGAGCCCTTGTGTCGTGGCTCCTCAGCGTCAAACAGCAGCAGCACAGAGCTCGCTGTGGCGTACGCAGTAAGGCAGATCACCAGTGGCTTTCCTGCCTGAGCATGCTGAGCTCTCTTAATTTCCTAGAGGCATGACAAAAGTGGGTCTGGGGGAGGGGGAGGATTTAAATCCTGATTCGGGAAGATACTTCAGCAAATCACTATTTTCTTAATCTGCAAACTCTGCTCTGGCAGATGCCCAGCCAAGGGAACTGGCTGAATGGAGGTTTTAACCAGGAGTAGCAGGTTCTTGGACCTGTTTAGAAATGTGATTCATTACAGAGGACCAGAGGTACAGACCAAAGGCAATTTCAAAAAACTGAGTTTGAAGTATTAGGGCAAATCTAGGATTATGGACTTGGATTCAATGAAGGTGGCAAAGAGATTAAAATGAAAGTTGACCTTTTTAATTGTAGCTATTCTTGAGACACTTTAATATATGTTACAATGCTGGAAGGATTCCAAATAACACGTTTTTGAGAGTGCTGTTTCCCTTGATGTGGTACATTTGATGCAGACTCTGTGAGTTAAAATCCAAGATGTTCTCAGTTGTCTAATAGGAAACTCAGAAGAAGTATGAATGACTTCACACCCATGAACTATGATTTAATTAAGTTCCTTCTTTCCCTCCTCCTCAAAAACCCCAGACAACACAGCCTTTAAAAGCTCTCTTGGTATCATGAAGAGGGAACAAAAATCAATTGCATCTTGTTTCTTTTTACAGGTCACTTTGAACGTATCAAAAATTGCAGGTCGTATTTGAAATTAAACTTCTAAAAATCTTCTCTTGCCACCTTCTCCTCTGCAGGTGTCTCACAGCTCTGCAGGAGGTCTGTTCCCTACGTACTTGACTAATAGGCAGATTTTTGTATGAGATGGCTACAGCTCAAATTTCCAGGAATTGATTAAAAGCTTGACTAAAATTAGAAGTGCTTAAGGTATACTTCAGCACATAGAAATACAAGCACTGATGCCTGAAAATGCAAAGGTTGCCTATATGAAAATAACAGCTGCATCTCCCTAGGGAACGAACCAGAGTCCTGGGCTGTAACCTACCCAGTACCTCCAGTAACACCGTGAGGGATGGGACAAAGGCTTCAGCTGTCACCTGTGCCAGAGCCTCCGGTGGATCTGGCAACATAGGTCTCCTCCCATGTCTCCCTGGCCGTGGTTTTCAGGGCTGACTTGGTCACAGCTTGTTTGCCTACCTTTGCTGGGCTCCTGCTCCAGGTGCAGATCATCCAGCCATGTGCTGACGGGGAAGAGTTTTGTCTGTACAGGATTATCAGCAAACTGCCTGTAAAAATCACTGTGCTAAATAGGCAGTTTTGTTAAACTGCTAAGGTTTGGGAGGTTTTTTTCCTGATGTGCACCAAGTTCCCATTGTCACATGTCCCAGATCACTCCTGCCCAGCTAATAAACCATAGGGCTTGCTTAACTTGTTTTGGAATGACATTCCTAACTTTGAAAGGGGCTTTTATAATTTCCTTTCTTAAAGACAAGCCTTTGACTGTGCTTTTCTTCTCCCTGAGCTTTAGAGGAAGGCCCCGACACTAATTGTTGAGAGTTACCCTGGGTCTGCAGGGAAAACCTGGTATGAGGTTATGTGCAGCTTCCCTGCACGTATGGAGGGGTTTCACAGAACAGCTGATATCTGTGCTGGGGCCCTTGCTGCAATCGAAGCCTGAGGTGCTTGCCAGGAGGATCCAGTAGGTTCTGCCACAGTCCCCTTTCAGGTGAAGGGGGTGGTATATTTTTGTGTGTTTTCAGATGTGCTGTGGTCATGCATGGCATCTCCCTCAGATTCCTTGCAGGCCTTTAACTCATGTAGCTGCGTGTGAGGTGTTATCAGTGATTTGAAACAAACTATTTGACTTTGAAAGGAGACTCTGAAAAAAGACCCTGTAGGATTCAGGGTTTGCATAAGAAGCTGTTATAGCAAATGTACTTTGTTTGTACAGAAATAGGAGTTTCCTTCTGATTTCTAGGCATCAAACATCAGCCCAAAGTGTGAAAGCTAAACAAGCTCACTCAATACCCAAAGTGTGTTCGCTAATTACAAGGTTCTGATCGGACTGTGGTGGCAGCTGCCTGACCTTACAGCTCACTAGAGGTCTGCCTGGCTGTAATTCAGTGAGCTTTGCTGCTCATGCGTTAAAAAAAAGGTAGATTTTTGCTCCTGTTTGAGGCCCTGTGTTGGCTTTTCTCTAATAGGCAGACAAGTGCGTATGGTAAGGGTGACTGCTCAGCAGATCTTTGATTCTAGCTGCCTTGTCTGTGGTTATGTTGGTGCCTTTACTTTTGTTTGAGTGTAGACTGGATTGCTAGTTGATAAAAGCAAAAATAACATAGCTCTGGATTTAAAAGGAATATGCTATGCACTCTTCTAATTATATTATTTAATTAGAAATAATAGTTATATAATATAGTATAAAAGTATAATAATTATAAAGCTTAAAATCAGTGTAACCTAGCACAAAGTGACAAAGGTAGTGGGTTTTGGCTGTTTCATCTATTCTTGTGTAGCACACAAGTGAAAAAAAGGGCTTTTATCACAAGATTGTAATAGTAGTGAGGCCTCAGCAAGACAATGACATTCAACCATCTGTGGGTCAGAAATCTCCACGGCGTGTGTGGTTTGGGCTCTGGTGTTGTTGTCTGAATATCTGAATCAATGCACAGAGGGTTTTTCAGAGGTGATTTACCTGTGATTTCTGGGGATGGTCCCATTCTGTATTTCTCTGGTCGTATTAAGCACAGCATCCTGTTGCGCTGTGGTCTCGTTACGATTGCGCAGTTAAGCATGAGTTTGTTTCTCTGAGCTTTCAGGGTTTGCGTAGTGCACTTACTGTTAATATGATAAAAAACGTCTGTGGAGGAGATCCATGAGTGCTTGATGGGCAGCATGTGCTAATGGGTCATCATCGCTTTAGCTTCCTCCGTGAGGTTAGGGACTCATTTTCCTGCTGGTGGGACCAGGAAGGCACAGAAGTCAGAGGGAGGCAATCTGTGAAGGCATCTCTGGGGGACCTGTGGGGCTGTGATGCTCACTCCTTCCTCACTGCGCGTGAGGAGTGATGAGTCACTCCTGCTTTTTCCAAAGGATCTGTTCCTTTGCAGGCATAAGCTGTTGTTGATAAATTTTTTCATTTTATTTTTCACTTTACGACAAACCAGCAGTTGATGGGTTTTGTCACCAGTGTGAAGAAACAAACAATACCTATCATTATACTGAAGGGAGGAAAATCTCACAGAGGTAAAGCATATCCATTTATAAAGGGTGAACTGCCAAAATCAAGGAGGCTTTACAGATGGTAAATACCCCTAAAGAAAGCTTGGTGTTTTAGTGGTGATGGCATGTTATGTGCTAAGCATGGTGTGGCTCTGTAGCTCAATTTGCCACGTAGCTGTACAAATATTTGATGCGTGGGGGAAGATGGGACCTTTTTTAGTGGACATTTGCCATGGCTGGATGATGTGTGACAATATAAACAAAGGAGAAAAGTAATTGTGGGCCAGGATACTAAGGTGAATTTTTGAGAAGAGAATAGACTTTCTTAAGAGAGATAGAGGAGGGACAACAGTGTGTAATGACAAGGGTTAAAAAAAAGAGAGAGATAATGTGAGGGATGTGCAGAAATGGAAGGATGAGAGGTTTGAGCTGTAGGGGAGGGGTGTGCATTAGCGCAGAGGAAACCTCTCCCCACTGGTATGCATAGAGACATTTCCTGCCTTATGTTTTGGTTTCTTAATAGTTATCTGACTATAAAATTAACCTACATCATTTAATGGTAGTTGAATGGCAGTTAAATTAACCCACTTTCAAAATAGAGCTTACCTAGCCCATCAGCTCTGAGACAGCCTCGTCCCCAGGCATCAGGGGCTGCAATCCACTTCTCTGCCTTAACCTATTTCCCAAGCAGCCAGCCAAAGTGGTGCATCAGAAACAGGGTTTGCTGCTCAGCCTGGCAGCTGACAGAGAATACAGACATGTATCAAACCACTAATTCATATTTCACTAGGCATTTCTGTGCAAGGAGGCATAGCTTCGGCACGCGTGGAGCACTGCAGTTAGGAGTTGTGATACTGTTTCTATTAACAGCTTGGCCTTGATTATCTGAGGCCCAATTATCTGAATCTCCAGGTTATCCGAAATGGGGTCATATTCCCCAACATCTGTTAATTACACCCAAGATACCCACTGCTCTCCAGATGTCTTCCACTGGCCCCTCCCAAGCTTTGGCGACTGGGCTGTGCTGAATGTGGTTAGCTCTAGCAAGCGTTCTACCTAGCTGCTGCATCTGGTTTTTCATATCCATGTTGGGGAAAAAAACCCCAACCTGGATAACTGCAGACTTTCAAATCCTTGAAGACTTCTAGAAATAGGCAGTGGCTTCGTGTGGAAACGTGCCTGTTGGAGCTGGGACAAACAATGTCTATGGGAAGGGTCTGGGAAGGTGTGATGCATTTGGGTTTTCTTCCCACTTGCAGTGTAGGTGCAGCTCAGGAGGGGAAGGTGGGATTGATCACAGCACAGCATATCCTGCTCGCTAGGCTTCATTTTCTGCAGATGAGTGCACCCTCAGTGGGAGCTTGTCTGGTGTTGAACCTCTGAGGTTGAAGTGGCTCCAGCTGACCTGTGTGTGCATGTCTGAAGGTTGGGGAAGGAGAGCTTTGTCCCCAGTGTACTGCAGGAGGGACAGGAGCTGACAGCAATGGACTCAGACCAGGAGAGAGGCCATACAGCTGCCTCACCTCAGGTCCAGAGCCAGCATGTGTTCCCAACATGTACTTGGGTCTGTTAAAGATACTCAGGGCATGCCTCCCTGCTCCACAGTCCCTGTAGTTCATTCTCCCTTCCCTTAACTGGGTGCTGCTTTTTTTAAAATGTGCAAAGTTGTGAAAATCATTGTAAGAACTTTTTTTTTCTCCCCGCATGCTTTTGTTATCTGTCTTTTGGTGCTGTCTGTTTTTCTATCTATTCTGGTCTTCTGGTGCTATCTATCCTTTTGGAGCACCTAGGTCAGGGAAGATGCTGAGTACTGACTCAGAAAGAAACAATCATGGTAATTTTTTTTTCCTTAAAGGGAAGATCCCAAATGTCCTTGATAATTAGAAAAATTAGCAAGGACAATTCTGGAAAGGCTTTGAAAGCTAGTATGTAGAATAATATTTCCAACATGATAAATTTCCCTTGGTTTTAAAGCAATAGCTCAGTGCAGGATTTTTAATTAGTCATTAAATATTGTATTAGAGGTATCACAAGTGATGATAAACTGCAATAAAATGTGGTTGGGTTAGTTACTTGAGGAAGGTAGGAGTGGAGGAAGCTATAACAGGAATATATAAAATCTAAACTTATTTAAGGCTGCTCTGGGGTTTTTAAATGTAAAACCAACTTTGGTTTGTTTGATTTTTATTTGGTTACAGGTGGGGAGAAGTGATTTTTAATATTTAAGTATTTTTACAAAAGGAACAAACAAATAAAAGACACTACTCTGAAGGGTTAAAAATCTGAATCTGTAATGGATGTCTGTTGTTTGTCCAGTCAGTTGGCTTATTGTACAACCTGGATTCCTTGACTAATACATGCAGCTGACAAAAACCCCAACCAAACAAGACCCATCTATAACTTGTTTCTTCCTGCTTTTCAGTTGACATACAAGCTCAGTCCATCCTCACGTGCGTCACCAAGGACGGAGTAAATTCAGGGGCCTTGAGAATCCAGAAGTAATATTTCCGTAGTTACTTAGGCTGTGCTTTGCACAGCTTAATCTTTTAATTTAGAGAAGGAAAATGCTTTTTCTCCTTCCTGGCTGTTATGCGGAGCCTCAGCTCTTTGCGTGCTGCTTTTCTGGGTTTTTTTTCAGTGCAGCAAGAGAGAATTACTGTAGCACCCACAGAGGTGTGAAGGGACTCATTCATCTGTGTGGGGAGTGTTAGGTGCCAGGCATATTGCTGAGGATTGAAATACAGGCATTTAAACTGGTGCATCCAGTGTCAGCCCTTAATTGGGGCTTTGAGAGATGAGCTCCAGAAAATCTTTCTGCCGTGGCTTACACTATTCATGCCCACGCCTAATTTGCCCATCCCCTGCAAGGGATCACGGCATCCCAGAGCTGTGCCAACAGAAGGAAGTGTGTCCCCCACCTCCACCTCTCAAAGCATGAGGTCTGGTGCTACAGCTAGGAGCGAAGATGGGTTTGAGCATGGTACCGTGTGTCAGATACTGTCTCGGTCCTGCGCATTTCCGCAGTGTGGCTTTTGCACAGCCACTCCAGCATGCTGAACTGGCAGAGAACTTATTTCCTCCTTCTGCTAGGTGAGACCTCTGCACACAGCCCTCCCCAGTGGGCAAAGTGAGCCCACCTTGGGCAACCCACGGCGCAGCCCCTTTCTAGCACACACTTAGCACACAGGATTCGCTGTGCCCCTGGGGCTGGGGTCAGCTCACCTGACTGCCAGCAGTGAGCGAGCTCCTTTTAAGACACTGTTCCTCCTTTGCAATCCCTCAAAATGGCATTTCCACTTGCCCTGAGAAATAAATTAAGTGGCTGAAACCAGCAGGGCTGGAGATGTCACCTGAGGATAGCGAGACGTGCTGCCTCGGACCTTGGGTTTACGGTGGGCATGGTCAGTGCTCTGAGTGTAAGGCAGCTCGACTGACTGCTGCAGAGTCAGCTGTGTGGCAGCAGGAGAGGGAGGGGAGAGGTCAACCCCATAAAAATACTGAATTGGATTTTATAAGTTTATAGCTATGTTTTGTTTCTTTTACAGAACTATAATCCTGGTGCTTAGAGTGGTCTGAAAGGAACAGAAACACTTAGCCTTGAACTTTTGTTCTGCTGCTGCTTCTTGTGCCTCTGAGGTACAA
This sequence comes from Acanthisitta chloris, assembly GCF_000695815.1. Taxonomy (NCBI): domain Eukaryota; kingdom Metazoa; phylum Chordata; class Aves; order Passeriformes; family Acanthisittidae; genus Acanthisitta; species Acanthisitta chloris. The sequence goes on along the minus strand of NW_008654055.1, from coordinate 6,715 downwards.
AACATACCTGTAAACTTATAATCAATCAAACCAATGTTCAAGGGCTAAAAAAAGAAACCCCCAGTTGGTACAGGCTTCATGTTCAATAGTAAGAAACTTGGGGTGGGCAAACCAGAAGATTGCAGTTGGCAATCGGCAGGTTTTCGGAGACCGACTTCCCAGGTAGGTTGGTACGAACCAGCTGATTTCTTTCTCCCTCTTTCTTCCCCTCCTTCTTCCCCCTGCAAATGCACTCTTGAGCCAGAGGCAGGCTGGGCTGCCCCTAAAGCTCTGTTTCTGGCATTCACAAGCAGAGCAAGCACAGTGTCACCCTGGTACAACTGGAAAGGGGAGATATGACAACTCCACCAGTGGGTTGGGGCACTGCAGGAGCTGGGCAAAGCTCCTCAGGCTGCGTAGGGGGAAATAGTGATAACTTGGCCTTTCCTCCCTGCACTGTAAATCCTATATCAGTGCAGTCTGTAGGTGTTATAGACAGACAAACCTCTGCCTTCCCTCAGCCCCATCACCCCCAACTGCGTGGCCTTTGTTGGAAGCCCTTGGTCCCCTCCAGCAAGAGCTGGGGGAGGGTTGACTTCAAACTCCACTAAACAGTAGAGGCACAATGCAAACAAATGTATTGCAGCATGCAGCTATGCAAATAGCTTCAGAGCACAGCACGTTTTCCCCAGCATTAATTGCTGCACCACCGGGGTTGCGTAGCAACAGCTCCGCTTGTGCCTCTGACAGCTCCTGCCCCTTGATGCCTCTGACACCTTCTGTGGCAGGCGGGGAAGGGGGAGTGAACAGGGCTGCCCTGGGAAAGCTAGAAGGGCCAGGAGGTGGTGAGGGGCTCTGTGCTAAGATTTGCTTGGGATGCTGGGCTGTCTTCTGCTGTCCCGGGACATGTCCAGTGGGGCTGAACATGTAGTGTTGGGGTGCAGGAACAGAGGGCCCTGGCAGCTGCAGCCTTGTGTCGGCAGCATTGAAGGCTGGTGAGCAGAAAGGGCAGACCTGCTGTCTGCCAGGCTCTGCAGCAGAGATCTCTGGCAGGTGGGCTGTCTCTCCCACTGCAGTGAATCCTTCTAGGTACCCTGTATGGGTTTCTGACTGCACTTGCAGCTTGGCTGTAGGCTATAAGGTCCCCAGATAGTCACTTTTCACTGACCATGGATCTCCTCTAGGATTGTGGCTTTTCCAGCCCTTGAGAGAGATGACACATTCCCCACACAAACCCGAAACTAAGAAAGCCTCATGCCAAGCACTGGGGGAAGAGGCACAGGCACCAAGGAGAAGGCTGCAGGTGGGATGGGCAGCCCTGAGCCCCCTCACTGGTCTGTCCAGCCCAGCAGCTTCTGTGTGGCTGGTCTGTGCCTCCCAAAAGGCAGGCTCTTCAAGAGACAGGGTGGCTGCCTCCTGAGGATGATTTTTCCTCCTGTTTAAGGCCATGTTCCCAGTTCGCATCCTCTGCATTCACCAGTCAGTCTTCATCTCCCGCTGTGCCTTTGCCAGGCTGATGAACCTGTTAGTAGCTAGTACCTTTCCCTGGGAAGACACTTCAGCTCTGCAGTCAGCTCACCTTCCCTAGTCTTTGATAAGCCACATAAAAAGTTTATTTGCAACAGTTTGTACTGTCCACAAGCAGCCCTGCCTGAAGCTGTGGGGCACTTGATGTAACTCAACTGTTACACCTGAGCAAGAAACAAGCTCTTC
>NW_008654055.1:1030-4995 GCF_000695815.1 Acanthisitta chloris | reverse complement strand
CCTGCGTCCATTGGCTGCCTGGCAAGAGAATGCCCATGGCATGTTTTATTTAATAGTAATAGCCAGAACAGACAGGAATGGTGGGAAATGCTGTACAGGCACCAAGGCACACAGATTAGCAGGCCCCAGTGAGCACAGAGCTGTGTCTGGAAGATCTGGGAATAGAGAGGCACAAGCTGTGGCTCAGCACCCTCCAGGGGCAGGGAGAGGAAGGACAGAGGTGGGACCCAGCGATGCTCAGAGCACTGCTGCAGGTGGCATGGAGAACTCTGTCCCGAGGTTATCCTCAGACACACAGAAAAAGGCAATACTGCCTGTAAACAGCAGTGAGCTGGGTACTGCAGGAGCAGATGAGCTCAAGGTGAGAAGCTGCAGCTCATTTTGGAGCCAAGGTGGCATGATAGCAGAGGACTCTGACACAACATGTCTGCAGAAGCAGGTGAACTGTGTCACCGAGTGTGAGACGGGTCTTCTAAGGAGAAAGGGCATCGAAGCTGAATGCAATCATTTCCTTTATCAAGCAGGAAAAAATATTTATCTCTGCTTTTTAAATTTAAAGCTTGACAAGCTGTGTGTATCTCTGAGTCCTTGAAGTACAGTGGGGTAATTAAGGTGACAATGAGCACCAAGGCCTCAGTCACACTTCAGAAGGAGAAACAAGGTGAAGGCCAGGCAGAAATGTCACTGGAGCCTTTAGGATCAGGGAGCCCAGGTCCCTTCTGCCATACGAGCAGGGCACCCAAAGGTGTGCTGGCAAGAAGGGAGTTAGCTGTTTTGCCACCATAACTCCTTCCCACAGCTGTCCAGGAAATGTGGTGGTGGGATGGGCTGGGGCAGGGCCCCACCTCTGCTGCTGCTCTTATAAATTCAGGCTCCCTGGGGGAAGATTGCTGCTGCTCTTCAGAGCTGGGCTTGTGAGCAGGTGAGGGAAGAGTAACCACCCTCTTTGCCAAAGGTGGAAAAAAATTATGCTGAGCTCTGCCTCTTCAAGAACCCTCCTGCTCCAAGCCCAGGGACGTTGAAAGGTTTTTTATCCCTTTTGTTATTCAGCAGGGCAAGGGGAGGAGCTGGGCTATGTAATAGATCCTGGCTGACAACCCTTCCCATGCAGGGCTCTGGCGAGGGGCCAGGTTATACCTGAATATTTTTATTTAAACTAATCCCAGGCGTTGCAAATTGAAAGCCATCGCAGCACCAGGTAGAACCAGTCGAGACGGTTGCTGGAGGGCATTTTTCTCACCTGGGTGTAGTAAAGCAGTCTCAAGGTATGTTGTTTTATCTCTAACCCTGGGAGTACATTCTGGAGGTGCCAGAATATATTCGGTGTGCTGAACTCACTCAGCCTTTCCAGGTGGTTTTGGGAAAACCCTGCCCAAGAAGCCTTTAAGGAAACCGAGTGGCTGTGATTGAGAGGCAAAGCCTCGTTATGCTTAAAACTCGTCATGCTTGGGCAAACTGGAAAGCAAAGAGCTGGCTAGCAGCTGCTCAGGGCAGGCTTGGCTGCAGCCTGGCATTTCTGGGTGAAGAGGAGACCTGGCCAGCCCTGAGCCCAAAGCGGGCACAGATGGCTGTCCCTGCCCATCAGCCGAGGGAAGCAGGACACTGGAGGTGCTTCTCCAGTGCTTGTCAGTTCAAAGAAAGCAGCCACAAGCAGTAAGTAAGGAGCAGGTGAGGGCTGCCCAGGGCTGGCTTCAGCATACTGGCTGTCCCCTATCCGTTTCTCTGCTGATGGCTCCTCTGAGCTGGGCTCTTCCTCCTCATCCACCTGTCAAGTCCTGTGCCTGCCAGTGTGGAGAGGGAAACCCCTTTCCAGATGAAGCTGCTTTTCCCCACTAAGGCCCTGAACCCTGTGATAGGTGTCACCCCCCTTAACCCAGACGAGTGGGTGAGGTCAGTGTCTGATGCTGGCATGGAAGAGCAAAGCTATAGGGGAAGAAAGGACTTTCGCTCCTCAAGTACAAGGCCAAGAGGTGCAAAGTGCAACTGTTACTGCAAAGCAACCTGACATTGCTGGCAAAGATCCTGTGTCAGGCAGTGTGGGTGCCAAGGTGCGGGGTCCCCTTGGTGTAGTCAGGACTGGGTGGGAATCACCTGTGCTGCCGTTGGGAGCAGATATGGTCTCGATAACAGCACCTGGCATGGCACTCCTGAGGAGTTCATGCAAACACTGGGTAATTATCCCTTAACCTCTCTGCCAGTAAGCCCTTATTAATTACCTCTGCCAAGCAGGTTTGAGCATTAGCTAGCAGCAGTGCCTATGTGTTGTAGAAGCCCACCTTTCTGCACCACCACTGTGTGCTGACAGCCCATCAGCTGCAGAAATGCTTTATTAAATGGCAGCTAATCAAAGGTCAGTGTGAATGGCACAGCACTGCACTCCACGGGGTGTGTTGCTGTCCGCACATCCTGCAGGCTGGGAGCTCACCAAAATTGCTGTACTGATTACAGAGGAGGCTCAGATCTCAGTTTGTCCCAGTTCATCCTCTGCCACTGAGTTATAAGCAGAATTTGATGACTTCAAATAGTTCAAGATTCCTGGCATCTGGCTGTCCAGCTGGGATGCTGCTGTGCTCCCACCTAGTTTGGCAGTGCAGAGTGAGTGTGCAGAGGTATTCAGCCATCCTGGTGGGTCCCAGAAGTGCTGGACCTTCTACACTGGGTGATGCGCAGATACTAAATCTGCTTCATTTTAGGTTCGCTTTGAACATGTGACATGGTACCTAGACACTGAGATGTCCTAGGCAGAAGTGTAATTATGGATGCTCTGGCAGTGGGAGACAAAGAAAAGCGCAGTCCGTGTCCTGCCAGCAGTATGCACACACAAGTGTGCGTGCTGGGACTGAAGGGACCACCTGCCAGCCCCAGGAAAACAGGATGCTTGATCTCACCTGGAGGTCAGGCAAGCATTGTGCATAAGTGGGAGGAGCAGGGTTATTCTGGTTTTGCAGCATAGACTTTTATTCCCTGGGATATGTTACTGATTCCTTCTCTCTTTGTCTCTCTAGTGAGGATGCAGCAGAGACAATAGCAATAGACTCTAACAATCAGCCGAAGTCTCCACTGGAAAAATTTATGGTCAGACTGTGTACACATCACCAGAAGCAGTTCATTCGTGTGCTAAACGACATATACACTGAAGTACAACCAGACTCTGACGGCCAGCAGTTGTCTGAATCTGAGACCATGGAGGCCTCTACTTGTGGCTCTGGTTGTAGCCAGCGAAGCACTGAAAATCAGGATAAGGGTGCTATTTGTACTGAATCAAAGCTCCCTTCTGCCTTGGACCCAGGACAGTCAGGGTCCGATGGCCCCTTGCATGTTATGGGACAAGTCCCGAAGCAGCCAGCGGAACTGAAGTCTCTGGACAGAGCAGAGAGCTCCAGTCCTGCTTTGAGAAGGGACTTCTATGAGCTCCCCGTCACCAGGCTTCGCTCTGCTAGTCCAAAGGATAGCTCCACCCAAGGATACCTCAGCACCTTGAACTCTTCCTCTTTGAATTTCCATCATGCCACAAAGAGCCTGGAAGGGCAGCAAGCTGCTGGACACGAGCAAGAAGCTGGTGTCAGAAAGTGTGAGGACAATAAAGAGCACCTAGCAGGTAAGACTCTCGTGGAAGGTTATATCTCAGTCAAAGTGGCAAATGTGAATGGCAGTGAGGACAGCTTAGACAGCTGTCTGGGGTCCCAAAAGAGCTCTTTCAGGGCTCTGCCGGAAGAGTCCTGGGATCCTGGCTTTGCGGTGACCCCTCCTCGCAGAGCTGACAAGGAGAACACTTTGCAATGCAGCTCGAAAGCATCTTTGCACCAGGACTTAGATGCAAAAGAACAAGATCCAAGACCAAAGCAAGAAAACCACCTGCATGCCATGGCCAAGGGCAAGGCAGGCTGCCACCTGCACCCAGCTGACAAGAACCCACTTGACAAGTCCAAAGAGGGCTGGCTGCCTGCCGGCGCCACTCCACCCAC
>NW_008654055.1:0-963 GCF_000695815.1 Acanthisitta chloris | reverse complement strand
CGGGGCTGAGGATCAACGACTACGACAACCAGTGCGACGTGGTGTACATCAGCCAGCCCATCACCGAGTGCCACTTCGAGAGCCAGCGGTCGGTGTCGTCCCGCAGGACAGCGAGGAAGAGCACACGGGGGTATTACTTCAATGGGGAGTGCTGCGAGCTCCCGACTGTCCGCACGCTGGTTAAGAGCTCCAGGGTGGAGGAGAGGGGGAGCAGCCCAGCACTGCGGACAGAGACCCTCGTAAGTGCAAAGCCACCCCTGGTGCTCTCGGTGGGGGGATCTGCAGGGGCAGGACGGGAAGGTGAGAAGAGGGTTTCCCTGAGGCTCCTGGCTAAAGGAGCACCAACCAGCCGAGAAACGAAAGAGAGAGCTGAGCTGGGTTCCATGCAGCTCCGGGATACCCGAGCACTGAGGTCAAGGGAACCTGCCATGGCCATGCCTTTTTTCTCCCTCTCTGCTCCTCCCAGCCCCCAGAAAGAGGACAGCTTGGCCAGCTCACCACCCCCCAGCTCCCCTCCTGCCGAAGGAGTGAGGACAAGAGCAGGAGGTATCATCACCTGTGAGGCTGGCAGCAGCCTGGGCTCCTCTGGGGTTAGCAGTAGCAGCAAGCAGACTGCTGATTTTGCTGCCCTTCCAGTCTCAAAAGCACACAGTGGGGAGGAAGGCTGTCCAGGCTCTCACATGCAAACTGATCCAGCCCTCCCTGCCAGCCCAGAGCCAAAGTCCCCCTTACAGCCTTCTGCCACTGCAAACACAGCCCCTCCAGCCTGTGATGGTGCCAGGGATCCTGCCCAGCTTCCAGGCTCAGGGGACGCAGAGTCCTCCTCATGCTCTCCAGGCTTGCAGACTCCCAATGAGGCCCTCGCCACCATGGACAGGGAGAGCCCTGTGGAGCCCCATGTCACCATGGATGGAGAGAGCCCCCTAAAGCCACCCACCACCATGGATGGGGAGAGCCCCCTGG
>NW_008654054.1:0-453 GCF_000695815.1 Acanthisitta chloris | reverse complement strand
TTGAGTGTCCTCAAAGGGTGAAAATCCCTTGAGAAAAGGGTGAGAATCTCCTGAGTAAAGATCCACTGAGGAGTGAGTGAGAATCCCCTGAGGAGAGGGAGAGAATCTCCTGAGGAGAGGGAGAGAAACTCCTGAGGAAAGGGAGAGAATCTCCTGAGTAAGGGATGAGAATCCCCTGAGGAGAGGGTGAGAATCCTCTGAGCAAAGGATGAGAATCCCCTGAGGGATTGAGTATCCTCAAGGGGTGAGAATCCCCTGAGTAAAAGCTGAGAATCCCCTGAGTATTTTAACCACCCTCTGAGCAGAACTTGAGCCCCCCAAGTAACTGAACACGCTCAGACTGAGTGCTGAGCACCCCCCACACCACTGACTCACCCCTGAGTAACGTCTGAGTAAATCTGGAGCAGAGCCTGAGCCCTCCCCCTCCTCCTGGGGGTGCTGGGGGTCCGGGGG
>NW_008654053.1:0-3670 GCF_000695815.1 Acanthisitta chloris | reverse complement strand
TGGGCCACCCCCCCCCCCCCCTGGACCTTCCACAGCCTCCCTGGGGCATCCACAGCCTCCTTGGTACATCCACGTCCTCCTTGGGGCATCCACATCCTCCTTGGGGCATCCACAGCCTCCCCTGGAGCATCCACAGCCTCCTTGAAGCACCCACAACCTCCCCTGGAGCATCCACAACCTCCTTTGGAGCATCCACAGCCTCCTTGGGGCAACCATAGTGTACCTCAGGCATCCACAACCTCCCTTGGAGCATCCACAGCCTCCTTGGGGAAACCACAACCTCCTTGAAGCACCCACAGCCTCCCCTGCAGCATCTACAACCTCCCTGGGACATCCACAACCTCCCTGGGCAACCTGTGCCAGTGTCTCACCACCCTCACAGGGAAAAGCTTCCTAATATCTAAATTTCCCTCTTTCAATTTCTCCCCATTCCTCCTTGTCCTGTCCCTGCAGTTCCTAACCAAGAGTTCCTCTGCAGCTTCCCTGGAGCCTCTTCAGCTCCTGCTGAGTTTCTCTGATGTCTCCACACAACCTTCTCCTCTCCAGGCTGAACAGCCCCAACTCTCCCATAGGGAAGGGGCTCCAATCCTTCTTATCCTCCTCAGGACTTGCTCCAACAGCTCCATGTCCTTGGGGACACCAGAACTGTGTGCAGAACTCCAGGTGGGACCTCACCAGAGCAGACACAGTGAAAGAATCCCCTCACCTCCTAATTTAACTCATCCTGTCTCACAGGGAAGGTGCTCCAGCCCTCTCAGCAGCTCAGTGACCTCCTCTGGACTTGCTCCAATGCTCTGAGCTAATGAAATGGTTCTAATTTCACCCTCTACAGCTCCCTGGATGTTGTTTCCTGCTCAGGGTGCAGCAAAGTGAGGTCTGCAGGTCACTGTGGCATCGGGAGCTGCTGGAAGTGCCACTGGATATGGCACAGGAGGTGATTCCCAGCCCAGAGCCTTGGAAGGGGCTCTGTGCCTCCTGCTTGGAGCAGGATGAGGTTCCTCACCCCCTTGGAGCAGCTCACAACTACCTGCAGCTCCTGTCCTGGGGCTGGATGTCAGCCCTCACCAGTCCATGGGGCATTCCATGAGGATATTCCTGGTCATGGGGGAGCTCAGCAGTTGGAGTCTGACCAAGGAACTCAATGTCCTGATGGTTTGGGACTCCATAAATGTGAGGGAAAGGCTGTGACTCTTCCCAACACCTCAGCAGGTGCCTGAGGACTTGCTCCAAGCAGCCTGTGGTGTTGAATCCAGAATATCCCAAGGAAACATGGAGAGAGAATGGAAAAGTGTTGCTGGCACTGCCCTGTCCTCACCTCTCCCAACCACCATAAACCTCCTTCATTCTCCATGGAACAGGCTCAGAGTTCACCTGTCACCTCTGAGCAGGTTATTTCCCCCTCCCTGCATGGATCCATGTGGGATTCCTGCCTGAGCCTGATCCAGATTCCTTCCCCATTCCCTGCCAGCCCCCACAGGGCAGGTCAGAGGCAGCACCACCCCTGCAGTGCCAATTCCAGACACCTCTTCCCTGCCCCAGAAACCTGCCAGGACAAACAGGATGCCAGAGACAATAGTTCATCCCCAAAAAAAAAAAACAACTATGGAAAAATCAGCGTGGGCTCCTTCCAACGCCTCCAGCAGGGTGAGGCTTCCCAGGCTGGAGGTGTTTTTCCAGGGCCAGGACAGGTTCTGCGTGTCCCCCCAAGCCTGGAGAGCTCCAATGGTGCAGGAAGGGATGAATCCAGGGGCACAGGGATGAACCCAGGAGGACAGGGATGGATTCAGGGGGACAGGGATGAATCCAGAGGGTCAGGGATGGATTCAGGGGGACAGGGATGAATCCAAAGGGAAAGGGATGAATCCAGAGGGAAAGGGATGCAGTCAGGGCACAGGGATGGATCCAGGGGGACAGAGAGAGCAGGGAAAGGAATGGAAGCAGCCAGAGGAAGGTGTCCAGGAGGCTGGAATTGCCTGGATCCAAGACATTTTGGGACATGGGTCTGCTCTGTCCCAGCTGCTCCATCTCCTCCTGGAAACAATCCATGGAATACCCATAGGAGCCAAGGGGGTGCCAGGCCCATGTCACCCCAGAGTGGGACATTTGGGGGTGCTCCCATCCCTGATGACCTTCCAGGTGGGAGATTTGGAGCTGAACCACTCCAGAATTTTATCCTGACACCCATTCCCATCCACCCCAGGGGGAACAGGGGTGTCTGGCAGCCCCCCCCAACCCTTCCCACAGCTCCCCAGGACCGTGGGCAGCTTCCAGCTGGGAATCTGATCCAGGCTGTCCCTCGGGGGTTATTTTTAGTGCCCCCCAGGACTATTTGGAGCTCTGGCAGTTGTCCTTGTCCCTATCCCTATTCCTGTCCCTCCTCCCCAAAGCCTCGTGCTGGCCAAGGGAGCACAGAACCCCTTCCCATCGTTTCCCAGTTGGAAAAGTGCCATCCTGGGTTGTGTTTGGTCCGGGAATGGCTGGGAACAGCCCTGGTGGGGAGCAGTGGGGGGTGACATGTTCCCACTCCCCCCTGGAGACACTTTCAGCCCCGAGTGAAAGCAAACAAAGGAGACTTGGGTGCAACCGGTGACTCACGAGGAAATTCCACATCAGGAGAGGAGAGGGAATGGGAACAGGGAGCCTGGGGGCTGTTCCCCCCGGCTGGGATCGCCCGAGGTGTCTCCAGGAGCTGCTGCTCAGGGCTCGTCTCCGCCCTCTCCATTGATAATCTCGAGGGGATAATTAGGCGCTAATGAAGGAGAATGGGTTTGTCCTTCCCACTCCATCCCAGCTGGAATCCAGCCATAATTTTTCCAGCCGCAAGTTTCCCTTCCTAGTTCAGTGGCCACCAATGTTGGGGTCCCCGATGGCTCTGGGGGGTCTTGTGCTCCTCAGTGTTTTTCCTTTGGGAACAACAGCGATATTGATGGGATACCTGCTAAATCCCAATCCCTATGGATCCATCGTTTCAAGCCACCACAATGGGGTCCAGCATGGGGCTCTCCTGGGGCTGAAATCCCCCAAAACACCTCCCATTCCTGGGAAACCTCACCCTACAGACACCCCAACCCTGGGACACCAAATTTTGGGATTAATCCACCTTGGGATCCTTCTCTTCCTGGGGATCCCTCACTTTACAGACTCCTCCCAGCCTAGGAATACTTCCAGCTTGGGATCACCCTCTCCCTGGGATCCCTCACTCTACAGACCCTTCCACCCCTGGGATACTCTGTTTAGGGACACTTTTAACCTTGGGATCACCCTTTCCTGGGAATAACCATCCTACAGACACCCCAAACCTGGGACACCAAGCCTAGGGACCCCCAACTTTGGGATCACCCTCTTCCTGGGAATAACCATCCTACAGACACCCCAAACCTGGGACACCAAGCCTAGGGACCCCCAACTTTGGGATCACCCTCTTCCTGGGAATACCCACCCTACAGACACCCTAAACCTGGGACACCCTGTGTAGAGACCCCCAACTTTGGGATCAACTTTTTTCTGGGAATATCCACCCTACACACCTCTCCACCCCGTGACACTCAACCTAGGGACCCCCAACGTTGGGACCACCCTCTTCCTGGGAATATCCACCCTGTAGACCACTTGGCCCCTGGGACCCCCAACCTTGGGACCACCCCTTCCTGGCAACCCCCTCCCTCACTCT
>NW_008654052.1:40634-45237 GCF_000695815.1 Acanthisitta chloris | reverse complement strand
AGTGCATCTTGATCATAGTTGTTCCAGAAAGTCCATAGCAATGAGTTTGTATAGAAAACTTAAAAAAAATCAGATGCTTTCCAAGGGAATCGTGTGCATATTCTTAAGTATCTAAATTAGCCTTATGTTTAGTGACCTTTCATACATGGTGATGATTTTGTTGTCTTGTATCTTTTGGTATGACATAAGATAATTAATGTTCATGTTCTTATGGTTGGTCAAAAGAAAATAACAAACCTGAACATAAACAAAGGGCTTTGAGATGAGGGTAATGCAGTGCCCTGAGGGATATCTGTACCAGGTGTTTAATAGCAGCATCTGATTTCATCAATGTAAGGTTCTGGCAATCACCTCCACAGGTCTCCAAAACACAATTTGTCTTCTACCTAGAACCTGCCATAGAAATCAGTGACTTCTCTTGCCTTACCTAGCTAGGAAAACCTGCTCTGAGATGAAATGAGCTGGGTTTAATTTTGCAGACACCTGCAGCTCTCAGTATTTTGTTTGTTTACTTGACAAGGTTTAAGAAAGTGCCACATTTGCTCATACTCCTTTGTCGAGTACAACTGTCACCAGGCAAACTTGGGAGGTGGAACAGATCTCTGACTGGTATGGATAATGAAATTCCACAGGCTTCAGCTGACATCACTGGATTTTATTAATACAGCCAACATGAAGATCTTGGTGTCTAAGCAGATGTATATGTTTTTCCTAGCTCTTTTCCCAGTACAGTCAGTGGGACAGCCCACTCTTGGAGTCAAGGGCATCCAGTTAGAAATTCTGATTTCACAGTTGGGTGACTAGAATGTTGATCAAATAAAATGTGTTTTCCAGCAGCAGAAATAAGTGATATCAGAAGTTGGCTCAGAGATACCAGACAGGTCCAAACCATGCTACTGTGTGTGCTAAACAAGGAGCATTGAAACACTGGGACTGTGCTTTCCTGTATGCTGCATGTAAATAGCTCTGGCTGAGCTCCCTGAACAAGCTTAGGAAAAGAAACTCTGCAGTGTTGTTAGCAACAACAGCAGACAGCTCAGTCAGTGTTTGAGCCAGCTGCATTTGAAGGAGAAGGTGTGTAAGTGATGGGAGGAGCCAGTGTGAACAGCACTGCAGAAGTGGGATGCTGGTTAGCAGATGTGCAGGTAGTGTATTTCAATGGAAACCAGCCAAAACCATGTGCTGGGTGGAAATCTTGACCTAAAAGTGAATAATATTCCTTCAGATAACAGGTGGAGGTGGAGATAAAGGAAAATGAGTGTAGGAGAAGCACAGCAATACAGAATGTTCAATATTAGCTTATATAAATGAATCCAGTGCTACAAAGTACAACCTGTACAGGTACAGCAGCTTGGTGGAGCTTGCACTGTTTTCTTCTAAGAACAGGCTGTCAGATCCTCTTTAAGAGATTTACTCTAAGATATAGATGCTTACACTAGCAAAATTAGAATTTGTGCAGCACCACAAGTCACTCCTCAGTGTAGCGAAGCAGCAAGGAGGACACATTTCATGCAGAGGAAGGATAGGCCTGCTTGTTTTTTAAAAACAAGCCAAAATTGGTGGAATACATTTATGTATAAAATGTTGGAGAGAGCAAGACCTTCATAAACATCATCCACATTAATTTTTGTCTAAAGCTTCGAAGTAATTGTAATTTATGGTGGGTCTTGCAGAAAGACAAGCTCCTTTGTGTTTGGGTCTGTATCTGAAATCCTCTTCCATGAGATGATCATACTCTCCCATCCACCAATTGTCTTGCAGAATTGAAGGACTGATATGAATCCGTCTGCTATTGTTCCAGAGTTTGTAATTAAAAAAAGTTCTATCTGCTGAGGCAGGCAGCAGATGATAATCTTGTTGAGCTGGTTGGTTTCAGAGACTCTGTGTTTATGTGCACTTGGAGAACTGCCGGTGGGATAATATTTCAGAATAACAAGATGCTTTACATAAAACAATGCTGAATGACAGATGCCAAGATGGCCAAACCCAAAGGTATTCTAAGACAGTAAGCAGTGGCATGACTCAGGGACTGAACTGAGCTGATTTGCTGATGTCAATTGAAGTTGCTGAGTGCTCAGCCTGTTTAAAAACTGTGTGGTTGCCTGATACAGATTTAGCCTAATGAGAAGTGCCTACATCTCTTTTTTTTGCTCATCATGTCTGCTCTGGGAAGTTTATAGTGTAATTGAAAAGAAGGTCATATGTTAAAGGGAGGAAAAAGTGGAAGGAAGTGTGAGGAGAGTAGCCAGAGCAAATAGGAAAATTAAATTGTTAGTTCTTAGGATAGGGATGAAAACTCTGACATGGCAGCCTAAAGAAAGATGTGAATAAGAGTCATCAGCTACTCCAGCCGCAGGGGAGAGAGATGGAAGAAGTAGAAGCTTTGTAAACCCGCATGAGAGTTGTCTAACGGATGTTAACTGCAGGAAAAATGGGTTTGAGAAATAATGTAGAGAAGACTTCAGCATTTCCTTTTACCTCGGAATGGCAGTTGCAGTATGAGTAGCTGGTGCAGAAGTTTGTGCATCCCACACTGGGCAATTGAGTCCAAGCACTGTCTGCTCTATCACTTCATCCCTTACCTTGGCTTCGCCTTGCATTTTTAGAAACCTTCCTGCCACATTCTGTTCAAAGCATAATGCCAAGATTTTGCTGCATCAGAATATTTATAACTCCCAAGAGGGCTGTTAAGGAAATACAGATAAAAATAATGGCAGGCACCAAGGAAGGATCTTGCTAGAAAAGGATAAAGAAGTGCTGCCTTTGTGGAAGGACCTTTGGGTGTGTTGTGTCTGTATGCAACCTGCATTGCTGTGTGATGCTGTGTAACGAGGCTGTTGTGCCTTTCAGGTGTGGGATCCACAACATGTTCCCCTTACACTTAGCAGCGCTCAATGCTCACTCAGACTGCTGCAGGAAATTGTTGTCAGCAGGTGAGTAAATCCCACAGTGACTGTGCAGCTCTAGTAGTGTGTGTCTCTGCTGCCTACAGCCCCTTTATGCTCCTTACTGTGACTTGTTCCAATGAAAGACTCCTGTGCTGCTGTGTTTGGCTGTGCTGTGGTGTACCAGACCGTGTGAGGCTTTCCTAGCAGCATGCTGGTACTTCCTCACATCCTGTCCTGGTCACACCCAAAGCTCTCTTCTCTTTATACTAATTTACCAGGAGGAGGGTGGAAATTTAGGACCCTTTTCCAAACTGTAGTAGTGTGAAATACTGTTTTGTTTGGGTGTTTCCCCCCCCAAAGGAATAATTCATAAATTACCTCCTTGGGGTCTGCACTGGCACAGGTGTTTACATCTCACCAATGATGATCTATTTTAAATACAGTTAAAGTGTGTTTCCAAATCTGGACAGAGGAAATAGTTATGCTGGCCAAAGCTCTGTGGGTGCAAGAGGGAAAATGAGTGGAAATGTAGTGGCAAGAGAGCAGTCTTGGGATCCCCACCAGAGCCCAAAGCAGAAGAAGGAGTTTGCTGATATAACTGTTTCAAAAAAGGCAATAATCAAGGGCCAAATCCCAAATTCTTTTTTTCCAAACAAGGCTTCCCATGAGTTAAAGAATTACAAGACAGATTATAGGTTGGTTTCTAGAAAACTGCTTCATTACTTAATATGTAAAATGTCATACAACTACTTTTCCCCCTAAGCTCAAGTCCTGTAGGATATTAAAAATGTGAAAAAGGGTAATTACATTCTCTGTTACATTAAAACATGGGGCACTTTGGCCTTGACCACTAGATTGGGAAGGAAGAGAAAACTCTGGGTGACCGGAGTGAACACTGCCAGGCTTTTATCTTTGGCATCCTGCACCTTGTCAGATATCCTGGAAACCTCTTTTCAGTCTGAAAACCACATGCCAGAAAAACAGCCCCAATTCATGTTTAGGCTGACTCTGTGGTTCTTCCTCGTGTCTTCATGTTTTCTGTCCTCATGTCCTGCTGTCGCAGTCCTCTTGATAAGTACGTGCCTCCGAGGTGCCTGTGACCTGGCTGGGAGCAGGGATGTGGCACAGAGCTGGATGTGGACACAGACTCTCTGTGGAGCTGCCAAAGCAGAGCAGCCGTTCCCCTGACAACCTCTCTCTGACTGTAGTTGCTTGTGTTCTGTTTTCTTTCCAACTAACTGATTTTTCTGTCTCTGCGATGTTTCCTGTGGTTTAACTAGGACAAAAGTATAGCATAGTGTCCTTGTTTAGTAATGAGCACGTGCTGTCTGCAGGCTTTGAAATAGACACCCCCGACAGCTTCGGGAGAACCTGTCTCCACGCTGCCGCTGCAGGAGGGTGAGTACTGGAGCTGCTTGCAGTCAGTGTGTGGCTTGGCTGCATATTTGGGGCCAGCCAACTTGACTGTGCCATGCACAGGGGAATTTATTACCGTGCAAGATGAGCCAATGCAAAGGGATGGCAAATTTGGGTTGCTTAAGGCTGTCTTGTGCACCTGCCCTCCTGTGCTTGCAAAGTGCAGGACATGGTCTGATTCCCTGTCCTGCAGTGAGCTGGGCTGGGATTTGAAGCATGGGGTTCAGGCACAGGGGAAAACTCAGTCTTTTCATGCCCCTGTGAAAGCTCCTTGAGCTTTCAGTGAGGGTACTTGCACT
>NW_008654052.1:17573-40607 GCF_000695815.1 Acanthisitta chloris | reverse complement strand
GCACAGCAAGTGAGGAGTAGGAGCTGTAGCTCCTGGGATGCTTCTGTCAGGGGAGTTATTCCTGGCCTCTACCTTTGGACTCTGTCCTTGTACCAAAATATAATGCTCATCAGACTGCAATCTTAGAGTCCAAATGTAGTACATCCCCCTCTTTCCCATTTTTCAGGTGCAAGTTTAAAAGTTTCTAAAAGAAAAGGCAACAAACCAAAACAACAACAAAAAACCAGCTCAAAACCAACCCCCAGCTCCAAACCAGAAAGTCAGAATGCTGTGTGGGTGACACACTCCTGACAAGTGCTGGGAGGCCAGAGATGGAAATTGAAATGAAAATCGAAACACATCTATTTAAGCTGTAAATGTAGCATCCAGTTAGTTTAAATATTTCCAAATAATTGTCAGTGAAGTGCTGAGAAGTTAACCTAGCAAAAGGACAAAACATTTGGCAAGCACTGAGTTTTGACTCTTCTGTTGAGTACTTTATGGCTCAGAAAATAGCTGAAATGGAGCCTTGGCTAGAGCCCAGCTTGGATTCTCTGTGGTTATAGCAAGCAGAAATGCTCATACGCAGCAAATCCTTGGCAATCTTTATGGAAGTTGGTTTTTTTTATCTCAGTGGACCAAAATGTTTATCATAAATTTTTTGTTATTTCAAAAAAAAGCTAATAAAATTGATCCAAATACTAGTTTTATTACTCTTATGGTATTACTCTTCTTGATATTTCTCTCACATTAATAAGAGGAGGTATGACAGTTGCTTGGATGGAGGTTGTTATAATCTCGTTCAGATGCTACCTCTTTGATAAGGCTGCACCCCAAAAGAGTAATAAAAGCACCCTGGAACTCCTAAAAAGGAGGAGAGGCTTCATAAGAAGCAAAAGTGGCTCATGAAAATAAACCATATTTTCCCAGTGGTTTACTATAATTGTCATCACCAGAAAGTGTTTTTATTTTTAGTACATTCTGGTGAGTGTTCTGTAGTTGTTTATTTATGCAATAGCACTTTAGAGTAGGGATCAACATATGCCAAAATATTGCATTATTGCATCCAGTCTTCTTCTTCCCTGTAGCTGGACACATGGCTGTTACCCCTGTTCCATTAATGGGTGTTGCATGAGGGCTAGGAAAGGAACATACTTCTAAGAGATAGATTGCCCCTGTGAGTGACAAGGAGTCTTGGAAAGTGCTGCACTTCTTGATGTCATTTTCTGGCTTGGAGTTACACATTTATTTGCTTGAATTACAAAAGATGTGAGAATTTATCTAGTTTGTTTTCTATTAAAAATAACTTGGCTTTGAGCAAGATGAAGGAACAGATATGATGAGGTGAATTCTTCCAACAGATACAGAGCAGTGGGGTCCAGTTCCACTTGCATCAGTGCAGTGTTAATATAACAATCCCTTCAAATAGCTCTGCTCCTTATTCAACAAAGCATTTAGAGATGTGCTAAAATCCATCAATAGTTAAGAAATTACATGAGAATAAATCTAAAAGTAGCTCTGGTGATTATATCTAAGTAAACAGGATTTGAGCAGAGTGCTTACTGTGGAATGCTTTGCTGAGTGGGGGTGGATTTCGTTAAATGTCACCTCTTCACTATTAGACTGGCATTTTATGAGCTAGCAACAACTTTCTTTTAAGGTTCTCTTATAAAACACCAGTTCAGTGTGGGAAGCACTGGAGCACAGCTCCTATTGGAACTCTCCAAACACACTGAATTCAGATAACAATGACTGTTCTGTCTTTGGGAAATTGATTTCTTCTCCTTTTCTTCTGCAGAAGAGAAATTCAAGGTTTTCTGGGAATAAAAAAAAAGAAACTTTTTTTTTTTTTTTTAAAACTTCATTTGTCTATTTGATTGAATTTCGCATTAGAGTTGGCTGTACCCTGGTTTTGCACAGCAAATCATACAAAAGTAATTAGAGTAACTTTTTCCTTTTGGGGGACAGGGTGAACACAGATGTAAGCTTCTGTTTTGTTCATGTTTTGTTTTCTTTACTTCTCTTTCCAGTAATGTAGAATGTATAAAACTCTTGCAAAGCAGTGGAGCAGACTTCAATAAGAAGGACAAACGTGGAAGGTAGGTAAATGATGAAGATCTTTTAAAATAGAATCTAGCAGGCAAGGAAGCAAGGCCACCTCAGTCTGGAAATTCTATGTACTATGAAAAATGGCACTAAAATAAAGTAGGAGTTTGGCCTTCCCTGCAGAACTCTTGCTGCTGCAGTTATATGCCAGATAGACAGGTGCAGACTTCATTAAAGACATAAAAGCCATCCTGCCCTCCTGAGTTTTGTTTAAAAAATAGCACAAGTTTTCTTTTTTACTTGTTTCGTCTCTTATTGCCTATATTCTTGTGCTTGTATGCCCAAGACAACCTCTGTGTTATGATGCTAGGATAGCTGCTATTTAACATGCTTCCTTGAGGAGTTTTCCCTCATGGGAAATGTTGCTGTGCCAGGAACAGTGTAGTGTGTGTGCAGAGCCACAGCAGAGCCTGTCACTGGGAAAAGGTTGTTTGCAGGACACAGATTGATGATCTGTATCCTATTAGGGCTTCCCAAGAGCACCAGAACTTCCTATTAACGCAATATTTTGTTAAATTTCCATAAATTGAGGCGCTGATATTGACTGCTGAAAATCTGTAAGAATGTAGCAATTAAGATAATAGTTATCCTCTGTTGTGCATATTGGAATATGAGGTAACAAATTGCCACTTATGTTGCAGGACACCTTTGCACTATGCAGCTGCAAATTGTCATTTCCACTGTATTGAGACACTGGTGACAACAGGAGCCAATATTAATGAAACAGACGACTGGGGCCGCACCCCTTTGCACTATGCTGCTGCCTCTGACATGGACCGAAAGTAAGAGCTTCTGTGTGATTCTTGTTTCAAGGGTTTTGCTAAATCAGTGTCATTCCAGTCTCCTCATGATGCTGTCAGCTGAGCCAAAAAATGATCCTGCTAGCAAAGGGATTTCTCTCAGATGTATGCATAGCTCCACACTGAGCTGCTCTGACTACAAGCCAAATCCCCAGATGCTGTGGTATTTCAGCTCCATGGTTTACCTTTGAAGTAACTCAGGGTTTTGTAGCCACTCTGTCCTACTGAACTATTTTCACAGTGTTTTCCTCTCTGTGGTTTCCTTGCAAGAGTAAGCTCAGAGAATTTTCTACATCTGCTCTGCAAGTCCATCAGAAGGGACAGAGCAAGAGACAGCAGGAGGAGAGGTTTTCTTAGATGGGCTGCAGTGACAGACAAACATCTGGCCACTCTGACAGAGTTTCTGGAAAAGATGGGCTAGATCTCACCATCAGTCAGAGATGATAAAAAGTTCACCCTGTCCAAACAGGTTGCTTTTTAGAGACTTTAAGCAGAGGGGCCTGGGGAATATCCTTTGGCAGGACACAGTGGTGTTCTTGTGAGAAAGGGGGAAAACAGCTGCAAAACTCAGAAATGCTGTGGTTAGTAACTGCAATTTTTATTCCCAGATAGTTTCATATTTTGGCAATATCTTTCTTATAACAGACTGTATAAATGGACTCAATTATCTTGTTAGTTCTCTCTTTAGAGTCAGTTAGCAACCTGTACTTATTTTATGCCATCCTATGTTTCTCTCTTTCATTCCTTTAGGTGCTAAGGAACTAGTTTTTGGTTTCTTGTGTAGTGAGGTCTGGTAAAAGTACATCTGTATCATTCTCAACAGAATGCCACCTCAAAGCCACAGCAGGAGAAGTTTGGTTTAACTTTATGGTAGAGTTTTGAATGCCACATCAGAGCCTCGATAGCTGCTTCATCATTTGCTCTGATAATATTGATATAGAAGACGTCTTCCCCAGTCACCCTCAAACCTGAACAGAGCTGGGAAGAAGGAGATAGGATTGTCAGAGGTCTGTGCTTGGCATTAAATCAGAGTAGGCTTGTAGGAAGGCTTTCACCACTGGCTGTTTCTAATTCTGTCTTACCAGGGTGAGGTGTTACTTAGCATGTTGAGAATGATGATTCAGTGTGTGTTTTTTCAGCTCTTGGTTCTTGGTAGGTGAAGTTCCTGCATTTAAACAAGCTCCTGGTTAACTACAGGATGTACCTACTTTCATGCCTTATTAAAAAAACCCAATGCTTGCTTTAGCCATATCCTGAACTTTGGCAGGAATTTATGGCCTTTATTTGCCCTCACAGTCCAAACCTAAATTGATTTGGATGTGGTGCTGCTGTCTTCTCATTAAATTGTTCAGTTTGAGATGTTCTGGAAGAAGTCTTGTTACATGGATAAAATGCTATTTGCAGTCTGTGATTTTATAGGTCAGCTTTTTTTTTTTTTCCCCCTGCTGAATGTCAAAAAACTCCCAAGGTCATGCAATCTCAGCCCAAAGAATATTCATCAGTATTTAACTTTGGATGTGGGCGGTTAATGAGCAGGGAGAAGTCTTGGTGCAGTGAGGTTGCCCTGCTGTTTCAGCTGTTCTGGTAACTGCTGTTGCTTATCATCTTCAGAAAGTTCCCTTTCCAGCAACAAAATCACAACAGCATTTTCATTAAAGGCGTGATTATACTTTCTGAGTACTGTTTACCCAGATCATCACTTACTCTGTTCAGGGAATCTTAGTTTTGGCATCTCACTGATTTATAGTTAACTGAAAGCAGACGCAAGTAGGACTTGAGCATGGCACAGGAGTCCTGTCTGTGAGCTTATGGGGCTAATATTCAGGGGAGTTATTAATAATTAAGTTTTTTCTGGGTCAGTGGACAACAGACAGACCCTGGGTTTGTAGAACAACCATTATTGCTAGCACCCACAAGAAGAATGCCAAATTTTGGTATTATAAATGGGAAATGGCGTATGAACTGAAAAGTGTGCAGGATCCAGCAGCAAATTGCATGTTATATTGGGATAGAAATTAGGAAACTGTCTTCTTACCAACCTTTCAAGATACTAATCCATGCTGATAGCAGATTATAAACGTGTTCTGTGTTAGCCTTGGTGGCCAGGAAAGATGATAGTCACAAGCTCATGACTGTAAGATCTCAAATCATAGTCTTCTGTCTGCCATCCATCCAGCTGGGGGGCCAAAAATCATTGGGTGTGCAGGAATATGATGACCTGCTGAGCTCTTTCAGAACTTCTCTCAAAATTTAAGGAAATCACACAGCATTTACAAGATACTACACAGAAAGTGAGAAGAGTCAGTGCAGATAGACTTGTTCACTATCAGTGATTAAGTGTCTCTAAATCCTAAATGCTAGGGAAGAACTAGCAGGTTCCTGTAGGAAGAAGCAAGGTGTAGTTATCCTGAGTTACTATCTGGAAGAGAAAAAAATGCCCAGCGCTGCTGTGGGAGAAACAGAAGGATTCTAGAAAGTGATAATCAAACAGTTTCTGACAGAAACCAGAATTTTTTCTTCTGGCATTGGACAGTAAACTCCCCCATGATAGTTGTCTCCACAGCAAAACTTGCTAGCTGCAGACCTGTGCAGTACACTCATTTAACCTGTGCAGCTCCTACTGTTGGCTGGAGGAGGTCAGCTCCTCAGAGACACACTGGGGATGGGTGGCAAACTACCTCAGAGCACCGAGATGGTATCTTGAAAATAAGTTGCATTTTTCTGTCCTCTGTGCTAAGGGGAAAGAATATTTTAGGAAACTCTGATGAAAATGCTGAAGAATTTGAAAGAGCCACTGAGATGAAGGAAAAAGAAGCTGCATTGTAAGTTTGGTGTCAAAACAGCAGTTATTTCTGGAGAACGGCACTGCTTTGGGTTGCAGTTGTACACTCTGCTCTTGCTCGTGCATTGCTCTGCTAAACACTGTGCTTGGCTTCAACAAAGGCTAACCTAAAGGAAAAGCTCCATGCTCTTCTCTGTGCACATATTCCCTAATAGTTCTGTCTCTGTGTTTGTTGCTGTTTCTTGATTTAAAATGCACAGCTTCAGTGATTTTATAACTCTTTTTAGTATCATTCGCTGTCTTATTTTAACACTTTGCACTATGTATGTTGCTAAAAGAAGTAGCCAATGGCTTCCTCAATGCATTTACTCAGCCTAACATTTTTATCTGTTGGCTTCACAATTATTTTTTTTTAAAAATCCTCTTTTTCATATGACAGCCTAATGTTTGCTACTGATTACAAGCTATGGATAAAAGTACTAATAACAAAATGATGATATCTTGATGGTGTAAGAGAAAGTGGCAAGAGCTATAAAGAGCAAAAGGGATCCTTTGGAAAAACATGGTTAAAAAAAAGCCAACAAAGAAGAAAATATATTTATGCCACAAAAATATAACTCAGTTAAGTCTTTGTCCTCCAGCTTGCCATGGTACATGTTTGGAGGCTGATGGTTTGATAGATGAGTTCTTGTGTCAGTAGTAGCAGTTCTAGGCTGTTTACATCACAGTACAGAGTTGTGTAGTTTTCTTTCAGCCTTTGTAACAGACAATCATTTCTGTAATCTAGAGTAGCCACAAGAGTTAGGTTTAAGATTTTTTTACTGAAGATGATCTTCAAAAACGGATGGAGATTTTATGTTTAAAAAACTGGTGAACATGACGCGCTATTGGTGCAAAGTGATCTGAGGTGCTGCAACAAATACAGGATTACTTGCCGGTTTTCAGTTGCAGTGAGGGATGAGTCTGTTAAATGTTGTGAGCTCACGTTTACACAAGTGAATTGTCCACAGGTGTCTAGAGTTCCTTCTGCACAACGATGCCAACCCGTCCATCCAGGACAAAGAGGGGTACAACACTGTGCACTACGCTGCTGCATACGGGCACCGGCAGTGCTTGGAACTGGTGAGTGCTCAGGCTCTCAAGTCTCTCTGCTGATACAGTATGTGCATATGCTAGTATAATGAACTCCCCTGAGGGCTACTGTCTGAGTTCTTTGGAGAGTCAGAAATCTGTGCAAACCTGCAATATGGTGCACTAAACTCAAGTATATGCACCCAGATGTATCTTGAACACATGTTCACATGGATAATCCAGTCCTAATTCAACAAGCAGATGCTTAAATGTTGGTTTTGAGTGGAGCTTGTGTGCAGAAATCATTTGTATCTATGATCCCAGTATTCTGTATTCCCAGTGTATGTGTGTGTGCCAGTAGTAAGGGACAGTTCCTGGTACATGACAGTGTATGTGCCTTATCTACTTGGCACTTTATCTGACTTGCAAACTGAGAGTAAATAGCTCTTGTCAGCTGCATATCTTCAGTGTACTTTTTGCCTCTGGTGAAATAATAGCAGCATTGATAAAGTTACCATAATCGAGTTTAACCTTCTTGTATGTAATGTGACTGGGGTTTTTTTATTATTTTTTTTTTAACATTGTGGGCCTGAATCATTAGAATTTGCATCTTATATAAAGCCAAACATTTTTAACCAAAAATTGGATTTAGGAGATGTATAGTATGGATTTAGAGTTGTTTGTGGCTTGTACAAGTAGGTGTCATGAAGATGGGTGTTAAATGAACTGTAGTGATCCAGAATAACTGTGTCACATATAGACTTTAATTGCTTTTTAAAAAAATGCTCTAATTAGAAAATTGTATAGCCATTCATGCTTGAGTGAAACACTGTGTGCTGTTTAGTGTTCTATGTTGTTTGGTTCTTTCTTTCTGTGTTGAGGAGTCAAAGTACCTGGTTCTTGAGAGGGAGCTGTGCACAGCACATGCTGCTCTCCCATCACGTGTGCCAACGCCGTCAGCTCCTGCCACCACAGGAGAGGGGCTGCAGCTGTGTCCCAGCAGCTGGAAACCTTGGGCTGTAATTACACCAGAGCAGCCCTGAGTTTATGTAGCACGATTTTTGGGTGGGATGTTAGGCCTTTTTAGCTCCCACCTGCAAGGATGTATATTTAGGACACCTAAAATGCCACTGCTGCTTCGTTGCTTGTGGCAGTGAGTTTGGCCTTTCCTCATTTTGAGCCTTCTCCTAGAGATCTCTGGTGACTCTGCCCGTGGGGATGGAGGGCTTCTCTGCTGAGCCTGACACCCATTTGGAACAAAAGCAAATGTTCTTGGCATTTGAAGGGCATATAGAGAGAGATTAGCCTCCCCTGTGCTCTGTACACGTGTGCAACCACAGCAGTGTGTACTGCCACCTTACCCATGTCTTGTCACCAGATTCTTGCATGACTTGCACAAGCAGAGACCTCCATAAAAGCATCCTCACTGGGGAACTCTCTTCCAGCCCCCATATTACAGTCCCTGTGTGCCACAAGGCATGGATCAGGCATGGAGCAAGGCTGCTTCTTGTTTCTTTCACTTGTTGCTGTGCACGTTTTCTGGCAACATATCTGCTGCAGACACTGACCTGCTACTGAATCCTGGTGTTGCTCAGGCTTGGCAGGCAAAAGGAAGAGCTGGGAATGCAGTGCATATCAGAGGTGTTGGGTTTTCTTTTAATTTTGGAGGGTGACATGCAAACTGTGGGTCAGACACAGCTGTGCAGCAAGTGTTCTGTATTTGGGTGGAAAATGTCAATGTTTTTCCATGTCAGTCTTCCAATATTTGTGACTATAGCTACAGTATGGAAACTTAAGGTCAAGTGTCATTTACAGAGTTAGTCACACAGCTTTTCTGTGTACAGTGGCGAAAGAGAACTGCTATGAACTTTAGTCTTTTTCATGGACAGGACCAGTGTTCTGCACTAGCTTGTAGGCCTGAAAGCTTTGTGGGGACCAATTTTGCCATTGGTGTTTAGAGGCTGACAAACATCTCATTTTCTCTCTGTGATACAAAAACTAAATGTACCAGAAAGTGTTTGTGCTTGACCAACAGCAGGACCAGGACCTGTCACCTTTGCACTGTGATTCAGTTTTGTTGCAGTGACTACCAAGTTCTGAATTCAATTACTTTATATTTGATAACACTAATTGATACAGGCACCATTACACTGATTTCTTTGCCATGCTGGGATTCAGGATGGCAAAAGGGCTGAGAGCCAAGTCCTGGGTAGCTGAAGGGTAATTGTGCTGGGGACATGAAGTAGGAAATAATCCTTCTGCCTGAGTTTATTCACTTATTCCAGTGGGAGGCTCTTGGGTGTTTAGCCAGTAGTTGATTTCTGCACTTCTTCTGATAAAGTAGCATTGCATGTAGACATTGCAATCAGAATGGTTTTGACAGAGTTATGGTTATTCATGGCTCTTTGAAGGCTGTGTCTAAAGGCTGCAGGAAGTATTCAACTGGTGCAGGCAGAAAGGAGCCTCACTGTCCTGTGAGACTGCCTGGTGCCTTGGTCATAGTTTGTTGTGCTCTCTCTGGTGGACATGTGACAAGGGCTTCATTGTGAACCATGATTTTTATTTCTGGTGGCTATAAACCACAGTACATTGACTGCTCCTGTTACACACAGTTGAATGAAGCATCCAGTAAGGTTTAATTGCTTCTAGGCATGACTTTTAGCTAGAGGCCCTTTCTTTTCCATATACCAGAAAGAACAGTAAGTCCTGAAATGCCATTTTAGTCTTCAAGTGTTCTGTTTAGCTGTTTTCAAAACCAAACCAACAGAGATCAAGAAAATGGGGAACACTGTGCCTTGTTTCTCTGCCCTGAGCCACACAAGACTCTCCTCAGTGATGGTGCAGGCAGCTGCCTGTTCCAGGTAACTCTGGATGTTGCAATGAGGGGTTAGTGTGTGGAGAAGGTACAAAAGAGCAGCTGGTTATGTCTGAGAGGTGCTTGGCTGGTTTTATTGCTATATCTTGTAAATACATTTTTTCTTGTTTTTCTTCAGTGACAATGAAAAGGAAAATCAGATTCACAATATTTTTACTGAAGGGTCTTACTCAAGGAACAGTGGGAGCCCAGCAGCCCTAATTCCAATGTAAATACATCTGTAGATAGGCAGGGAGATGTTTTATTTTGTTTTCACACATGCAATAACAGAGAGAAATGGATGTCATTCTTAAAAGCAGCTTTGAGCCACTAACCTGCATCACAGGAACTCTCACATACGGAAGGAGTATTCTTTTCAAAATATTTCCAGTCTTTTCCAACCTGAAGAAGATAGTCTCAGGCAGGATTATTGCAATAAAACCATTGGTTTTCAGTGCCAGATTAACTGTTGTTTTACTGTTTAATCTCCTGGGTAAATATTTTTGGTTTATTATTAATAGCTCATAGCTGAAAATGTCTAGGAATGATCTTCCCTAGAACAAGACTGTTCTTTATGGTCATAAAACTGTTAGAGGAAAGAGTTCATTTGAAATATGGAGCCTTAATTCTGGTCAATACTAAGCCAAAGTGGGTGCAACAATAAACTTGTTGAACTGCAGTGAAAGGTAAGAGAATTATTTCGGTGTTCCAGAAATATGCCAAGTTTATCAAAGACCTTGTAGGATTAATTTTTTTCTTCCCTTCTCCCCCCTGTTTTTTTTTTTAACAGGTTATCTAAACCAGCTTATTTCTAAATGAATGTTCAGTTAAAAAACTAAGTTTGAAGAACATGTAGTATCCAGTGGAGTTTCCTTCACTGGGGAATTTGGTCTGTGCTTTAAGCACCATAACTTTCTCTGTGTTAGAAAATATTTACACACTTGAGTGCAGTTTAGGAAAGGCTGGTTTATCTAGGAAAACATATTTTTACTTCTTGACTTTTATGTTTACTGTGAGCCCAATACCTTGGCTGGAACTTAGCTAAACTTCTCTGTGGGGAGAGCAGAGGTATTAGGAGAAATAAGGATAAAGAGTGAAAAGGTCATATCCTTTGATGGAAACAAATGCAGTTTGTGTTTATGTGCTCAACAACAGAAGCTTCTTTCCTGGAGGACCTATAGGTTGTCAGGGCTATTAGTGGGGGTAGTTGCCCTGTAAAGACTGATGTGATGTGGCTAAAAAAGAGAAGAGTGGAAGCAGATTCTTCCATTCTCTGTCTATGAGGAGCCATTCATAAAGGTGGGCAGTGTGCTCACAAGCAACTGAAGCTCCATCTGCCTGCCTGCCTCTGAAAATAGCCTCAGGTTTCTTTGGATTGGGACTGATTTCTTTGGGGTTTGGTAGTCACGAATATCAGCCACAACTGCTCCCTGGTGTTTTGGAGCTGATCATGTCATCAAACTGCTTGGAAAAAAAGAAAAATGTGGTGACTTTTTTTTTTTTTTTTTTTTTGCATTGAAGTGATCTCTTATCACAGAATCTTTATTAGTGTGAAAAGAGTGGCATTTAAATTTAATTTCACATTAAAATTCTGTTTGGAGAGACAGTCAAGCACATTGTGCTGGTAAAACCAGGTTTGTGCGCAATGCCAGGGCAAACAGAACAAAATGCCTGTCTCCTGAAGGGAATTCTCTTCTCTGCCTGTGAGAACCGATGGTTATTTTTCCTTCTAATCTGCTCTTTATTCTATCAGTGAATGAAATTCTCTCTTTGACTGGCACAGGGGGTGTGATGGGAGCATGGCTTAACCCGAGCTGTGTCTGAAAGCAGAGGCAGATCTCGGCAGGGTGACCCAGAGCTGTGTGAGGGAGAAGGGGCACAGTGAGGTGTCTGGCTTTGGGCGTGCTGTGAAAGGAGAGATGGAAGAGAAAGAAAACACCTTTTATTGGATGAGCTGTTGCCATTGCAAGATTGTTAGGCCTTCAAACACTTGTCTGAAACCAGTGGCGATAGTGTTTTGTGTGGTGAATTACTTCATACATGTGTCTGTGAGAGCTTTTCCCATGTGGAAAGCTTCTTTTCTCCAGAGAAGAGCAAAGTCATTAACCTGGGTGGTTCTTTCTAGAACAACTTAGGGACTTAATGCTCAAAAATAACTTCAGTGAACCTAATTTGTCTGTCAGTTCTAGACTTCCCCAAATCATGGTAGACTGATTTGATTACTGAAGTTTTGATGTCAGCATTGGTGCAATATGGATCCCCTGGTTAAAGCATTAATAGCAGCCTATATATGCTAGATACAGAAAGATATGTCAGTTTATAGCAGTGCAATTTGGCTTAGATTGTATGATTTGGAAACTAGTTAATTTTGATTCTAGACATAGTTTCTAGAGAGCTAATGCTCCTTGGTAGCTCCGTGAGTGCAGGAGTTTAGCATTTGATCAGGAACCCTCCTGGCACTTTGGTGTGTAGGATAAGAGTATTGCCTAGCATCTCTGAGGTATGTTTTCCATCTCCCTGACAGATCTTGTCTTTTTTTAGCCTATATTTTTATTTTCCCCGGGGTGGAAGGTACTTACTTCTGCTGTCTTCTGACAGAGAGCAATGAGGCTGTTGCAGAACTGCAGGAGGCTTTTTTCCTTCAGTTTGGCAAGAGGTCATGGACTTCTGCTGTTGCCTTAAATACCTGTCTGTGTTTGTGGTGTTTAAATGTAAATGTGTGACGAATATCTGACTCCCTCAAACCTACTGAAACCAACGAAAAGGATATTTGATCACATTTGATTATAGCTCAGAAAAAGCTGTGGTCCCTGGGATTTCAGGGGTGTAATAAGGCTTATTTACACAAGAAAAGATGTTTGCCTGTACCAATAGGCTTTGAAAGAAGTTATCACTGCTGTATTGGTATTTGTAGGCCTACAAAGCAATCTAACTTCATTAAGCCAAGTCTCCCACTGTGTGTGTGTTTTGTATCTGTAGATCTGTGTTTTGTCAGTTGAGATTGATCTTGAACGTTCTCATCACTTTCCTCTTTTTTCCTCCTCCCTGAGGAAGTAATGTAACTGGTGTCTGTTCACTGTGGCTGTAGTCTCACTCCTTCAGGGATATTTCCTCTGTGGTGGACAATGTAGAGATGGGACACACTGGATCAGGTCCTGGGTTATGATTCTGTTCATGCACTGCTTGCACTGCAGTTATTGTACAGGAAAGATAAAACACAAACCCAAGACACACTTGCAGATTGCCATTACACTTGAATACTTCTGTCTTTAATTATTCTAATTGACATTTTTAATTAGATTGGAAGCAAAACTCCATTGGATATAGTGAGTAAATGAGAAATGATTGCATGTTGTGTATTTTCATTTTTATTTCAACTTCTCAGTATTTGGCCGATCCTTGTACTCACTCTGATAAAGCCTGAGGAAGAGGAATCCCCACTAGCATGCCGTGTATTCAGGCAACTGCATGTGTGCTGCTTTGGCTTCCCTTGGGTTTCCTTCCTCCTGCTGCTTGCAGGCTCAAGCTTTGCTCAGGTCTGTTGCTTCTCCTCCCTCAGCCTGAGGAGCTGTGAGTGCAGTGCACGTCCCTGAATGGCATGACACTTTCCTGGATGTTACAGTAACTTTGGTTTTGGTCGTGTGAAATGGAACCGACACTTGTCTGTTTTCTGGAAGGTTGTGGCCAATTTCCAAATGGTTCAGAGAAGAAATATAAATCACACTGCTTCGAGTGAGCCTGAATTTTAAAAGCACTTGTGTGTATTTCATGGCAGAGGCTCAAATGAGAGGAGAGTAGCAAAAACACCATTGAAATACACATTTTAAAATTGACTGTAACTGTATTTCACCAGCACTCAAATTGTCTAGCTAAAGAGGACATTTTTAAGAATAATAATTTCTCTAAGTATTATCCTTCCTATACTTTTTGCATAACTGTATGACATCTGCAAAAGCTTCACTGGGTAAGAGGGTCCTTAAAACAAAGAATGAGGCTTTATGAACCTCTGAGGTACAATTTCTGGCCAGAAAGAAATGTGATATATATAATATGAGTGTGAAAGTCCCAGGTGTAAATCTCTGCTCTGACTAACAAAGAAATTGGACTTCTGCATCACAAGAAGTGCCCAATACATGATGCTAGCTGGTGCTGGGTGGGATCTCTCACTCTCATTTGGAGCTGTCCTCCACAAAAGAGAGACCCAAATGAGGATCTCCTGTGACCCACTGAGTATGGCCCTCACAGGGCTTAGAATGAAACGATTCTGTGTGGAGTGGAAGAGCTCTAGCAGAAGATCAGTGCCCCAGGTGAGAAGAGCCAGTGGCCTGGAGCTCTGCTCCAGTTCTGACATGTAGAGATGTTTAAGGACTTGGAGCATTGCTCTCTCCGATGCTAGGTAAGTGTCCTGTTTGCATGGTGCTGACTGTTCTATGAGCTCTTGGGTATTTAAACTTTGTACTGGATGAGTTGCATGGAACTACTAGTAATTTTTTTCAGGCTCAGTCTGCCTAAGCTCTTGTGAAACTTCTTGCTTGTGTTATTTTAGCTGTACCATAATCTCTGTATATGAGGGAAACTGATGTAAATAGTGATTAATCTGATTTTTAAAGCCTGATTTTAGGAAAACATCGGCCCCTGGTTTAAGGATGGGTATTGGTTTTAACCTGATCAAATCAAAATAATTTGATTATTTGTATTTATAAATATGGTGAGAACTCACAGGGTTGCTCCCCCGAAGTTGTGCTCGTACCGTTTCACCTTTGAATTACTCAACCAGGACTAATTCTGAGAATTAAAAATTAACTTCCCTGGTATAAAGTAGTGCAGAGGTTAATTCTATTACTCTTTTCATCATTACTGATGAGAGTTTTCAATCTTGTGCTTGCTACTTGCTGGAAAAGCCTTTATTTAAAAGAAGCTGCGACTGGTATGTTTTCCCCCAGTAGAGACAATTGTCTACTGCAGTTTATCAGGAACGATGAGATGCAAAGTGACATCTAGCTGATATATTTTTATTCAGTTCTGAAAGTGACATCAAAAATTGTTACTAATTGGTACTCCTGAATGACCTTGTAAGTGATAAGCTGCACTGCTGTGTAACTATTGCAGAAGAGCAACCTCTTTTATGCATGATGAAAGTATTATCTCCTCTCCTGCCTAGTAGTAATTTTAAATTACTGAGATGCTCCATGAATCTTCTTGGTTTTTTTTTTTAAACCAGAGCTGAATTTTAGAATATATTATAGTCTATAAGGGCAATCATATGAAGTATAAAGACACCATATAAAAATCATGTAAAGACTCATTAACTGGCATATCTGAA
The DNA here is from genome assembly GCF_000695815.1 of Acanthisitta chloris. NCBI lineage: Eukaryota > Metazoa > Chordata > Aves > Passeriformes > Acanthisittidae > Acanthisitta > Acanthisitta chloris. Next base: position 25,692 of record NW_008654052.1, on the reverse strand, counting down.
CCCCCCAAAAATGGAGGGGGAAACCCACAGCATATCATGCCACATAGTCATTTATTATAGCCACAAAACAAAATCAAGCAGTAAATACTCTTATGCCTGTAAATACCCTTACTGCACAAATAAAATGGTGAGAACTGAAAAAGTTATTAATCTTCATTGCTGAGCTGGGGCAGAGAAGGTAGTTTACAACAGCAACCTTGGAGTGCTGTTGGTTTGTAATAATAGAACTGAATAATTGACATGTTTTATCTTACTTTGTCTGCATCTCCCTCCCAAAGCATTTACGTTCCTCTTTCTGAGTCTACTTCAGGCTTCACCAAATAATGACATACAGTATTAAACAGCACTGGTATGGGAAGTGCTGGGAATTTCCAGAGGCAAGAAGACAGTAAGGGCACACTTGCCTTCTAAAAGGTTTTAACCTAACCATAGAGGAGTGCCCACCAATTTCACCTGCAGTGTCTTTGCACAATTCTGACTCTGCCTAAAATCTGTGACAGTCAATATACAGAAATGTAATCGGCTAAAAGACATCATTTCAAAGTCACCAAAAGAAAGAAATGTGACATGCTGAGACAGTCTCCAGTCAGGCACCAGTACCCATAAACTGTTAGTAATTGATGTTGGTTTGTCTGTCCAGGGAAATGCACTGGCCAGTGCCATAGGCAGGTGTGGATTGCAGCACAGCACACACACACTCAGATTGCTCTGGGGATTTAAGCTTCCATGGCTGCAAGTGATTTGAAATGAAAAATTCACCTTTTTCAAACCAGATGCAACTATGGATAGCTTCTTCCAAGGATAATGGAGCTAGAGTTCCCCAAGGACACACTCTTTTTTGTATTCTTATAACAAGTGTATGTAATTTACTACAAATGCATCCATGGAAACACTGATGAAACTGGAGAATTTCTTGGTGACTTGGACCTGGTACTTTTTGTTGCTCTGTGCATGATGTTTATCCTTCAGGTGACTTAGCATTAAGCTTGACAAGGAATAAAAAAATAAATTATTAGTGCTGTGTCTTTAATCTTCCTCTTGTTCTCCTTTATAATTTCTCTTCTTGCACTGTATGGCTCTGTTGCTGAGAGCTACCAGGTTTGCCATCAAATTCTTGTTTATGCTTGACTTTATGATGGAGACATTCAGCTTTATGACTAATAAGCTCATTAAGCCTAGCCTGCGTCAGCCTAAGCTGCTTTGACTCCAAGCCATGGCGATGCCTTTTGTGAGGGGCTCTCCAATCCCACAATCTGTGCCTTTAGAGCCTTAATTGTGTCAATTTTCTCTGTGGTTTTTTTCATCTCCTTGAAAGGCAATTATCTGCCTGATTCCAGGAGACTTTTGGAGCCTTTTGACAGGTGAAGGGAAATGTTTCTTTGTCATCATTTTGATCCTAGAATTTCAACAGATGATCATAAATGTAATTAAAAGTGATTAAGTTAGTCTGCTGTTCTGGCCTGTTGGACTCAGGGTAAAGGCCAGTATTAGGTAGGTGGAGGAACAGACTCAGTGCTTGGGTTTGTTTGGTGGGATTTTTGTAGTTTGTTTACTCACTAGAGCGAGATGTATTTGTGCATTCAGAGCTGGCTACTGCTTCATCCCCTTTATAGCTCACTTATATAAGAGAAGCACAGTATTTAAACTGGAGGTGGTTCCACATGGTAACACCAAATGTGTTTCTTAACTCTGCCCCAAACCTACTGAGAAACTGCTGTGGGACTTCTTTTTTTTTTTATTATTATTATTTTTTTTAATCCCCTTAGTGTAGGAAAGTGTTAAAATTTGTATTACCTGTTAATACACACACCCACTTGCTTATGAGTGGCGTTTCATCAACACACATTCATTTCCCAGTCTTGACTTATTACTAGGCACAAAGTATACGAATAAATGAAATTACTGCTTAATTTTCTAGTTTTTCTGTAGGATTCAGATTAGTGTTCTTGTTCAATGAGAGATTTGTGACACCTGATGCATTATTAATGCTTGCTTGTATTCCAGTTTGAGTTTTGGATAAGTTCATCACTGATACAGGTCTATTAAAGACTAACTTGTTACACCAGAAGCTCAGGTGTACACCAGAGTTTGGGATGTGCCATCATCCTGCAGCATAGGTTTCACTGGTTTTTTTGGAGAGTTTTCCATGTTGTCATACCCTAACATTGTCCAGATTGTTACAAAAACTTCCTTTCCTCTTTTTCAGTCTTCTCATTAATTCTTTACTCTGTAAAAAAACCCAAATCCGATCCAAAACAAACAAAAAAAGAACTCAAAAAAGACTGTGAAAATTTGACTTGTAGCCTTGGAAACATTACAAGTCAGCTGTAGTTGCCTGTCATGCTTTTCTTTCTTTTTTCAGAGTTTCCCATTACTGATTTTCTGTAAAATGCTAATTTCCAGTCCCAAAGGCATCTGGAGGCCAACATTGCGAGCAGTTACTAAGCCAAAGGCTGTGCACATGAGCACTCAACACAAGGCAAATTGTCAATACTGTTGCTGACACTGTGTGTGATTTTCTTTGCAGCAGATGTCAGGGTTCATGTGCTATTGTGGAGTGGTGCTAATCCATAGCTGCTCCTTCTAGGTGGATGGAAATGCCCTCGGGTTTAAGCCTTAAAATGCTTTAAGATCCCTTGAAATGAAGAGGATGGTCTAAGTGCGATGTGTGTCTCTTATGTTTGTCAGGAGTGCATTCAGAAAACTGTCATTATAGGGGCAGATTCTTCTCTGATAAATTACAAAATTGACTGTGGATGATTCACAGCTCAGTTATAATTATTCCCAGTGCTAATTATGTGTCAGAATTACCCAAAACACTGTCTCAGACGTGACTTGCATATGCTGTGTAATCATGAAACTGCTTTCTCCAGTGTCACCTTACTGTAGGCCCTACTCCACAGTCCTTCCTTGTGAGGGCTCCTCTCTCACCCAAGCAGGCCCTAGGATTTCATGGAAGCTAATTACTCAGGATAAGGATGTTCATGACAAGCTTTTAAACTAGTTTTGTAGTGAAAAAGCTTGAAAATACTTTGCAATTCTTCAGTACTCACTGCAGCCAAAATATATCTTTGGTGATTTATAGACTTATAGTCCATGAGAACTTGCCCTGTCTCATGTAAAGATGTTTTAAGATTGTCTTTTTATTTTTTTTTTCCCCAGCTTCTGGAAAAAACTAACAATATGTTTGAGGAACCTGATTCTGCAGCTACGAAAAGTCCTTTGCACTTAGCTGTAAGTATGAGATGTGTAACGTGTTTGATCAGCATCTCCTAGAATAATTCCTTAATCTCTACCTTTGAAGCAAATTTAATCACAGGCTTGTTTTGTAAAAACTGGAAAAGGATGTAGGCCTACATATAACAAGAACAGGTTCTGGGCTGGAATAGTTAATTAAGTTTTTGGCAGCTGAAGCTCTTGGTTCTCACTGACTCTAACACTCAGGTAAGGAGATGACATAGACACTGAAGTGAAACTAAATGGAAGTTCATGACTTTTATTTAGCACAATTCTATAAGCGTGGGGCCAGAGCCTGAGCCTACAGCTTTGATCATGGATACTTTGTTCTCCTGGAGATGTGCAGAGTGAAAAAACTGTCTGGCACACCACTGGGTGTGGGAAAGCATGTTTGCAAACCCTGCAGCATCCTGTAAGAGAGCTGCAGAAACTGTGATATCCACATGTGTGGCCTCAGAGCTCACAACAGCTGCCCTTTCCCATCAGCTCATGATCCCTCTGCAGTTAGCTTGTGCAGAATCACAAAGCAGTTGAGGTTGACATGGACCTCTGGAGATCGAGCCCCACCTTCATGGTAAAAGCTGAATCAGCTAGGGCAGACTTTCTCAGGGCTGTGCCCCATCACATCTTGAATATCTCCAGGCATGTAGAGTCCACAGCTTCAACTCTGGTCACGCTAATTATACATCATGTATAAATAAAAAGGATGTTCTCTGCGAGTCTGACAGTAAGGAGATGAGGGCAGTCCCTACACAGCTGCAGGAAATGTTTCCAGTTTCCAGGGCTATCCACTGGGTTTCTGCAATGCCACCTGTGTGGCTGTTGGTCCCAGTGTGACTGTAGGTCTGGAAGTACATCTACTTGTCCACTGTAGTTGTTCTGCCAAATGATTCTGCTGACAGGAATACTCCATGAAGCATCAGCTGTAAACAGCAGGTCAAGTTTGTGTTAGTATTTGCACAAAGATCTGGTTTGAGAATTGCTTTTGTTTCATTGGAGACCAGCACGTGTCAAATTTAGCACCCAGTGAGGTGATAATCCATGCAACCTCTGACCAGTATTACTCTACTGATATATATACTGACATATATATATCTCCAGTTTTTGAAGCAAACATGTCCCTGACAAACACTGTAGAATGTGAAAAATGAATTGTTGATTGACCGTTCCTGAACTGGCAAATTACTGTCTGAAATTCCTCACCCTTGGGTTGTACTAGAAGGTTAGAGCAAATCAAGAATCATAATTTCTTCCCCTAAACACTAGGAATTTTTTAGTTTCTTGGCTACAGTGTAATTTGGGGAAATCAAGTTGGAGAGAGTCATAAGGAATTGAGATAATGTACAATTTCTGTTGTGTTCAGGAGACACTGACAAGGGTGGGTTTTATTCACAATTTATGTAATGAAAGTCTTTGAACGACAAGACTTGTATTCCTTACATGACACATCTCATACTTCTAGGCCTATAACGGTCATCATCAGGCCTTGGAGGTCCTTCTCCAGTCTCTGGTAGACCTGGACATTAAGGATGAGAAGGGACGCACTGCTCTGGACTTGGCTGCGTTCAAAGGACACGCAGAGTGTGTGGAGGCTCTCATCAGCCAGGGTGCTTCTGTCACTGTCAAAGACAATGTCACCAAAAGGACCCCTCTCCATGCCTCAGGTGAGTGTTACCTTGTTACACTTACGGTACAAACCTTACCACACAGAAGCAGTTGCCTTTACCTACTATGGCTATGCACACTTCTTCTAAAGAGAGGATGATTTTCACATGTACTGAGGACTGCTGTCCAGTTAAACCCCTTATCTTCCATTTAACTAGACTTTTTCCCTCTGTCCCTGTGATTGTCCTCCCTCACACAGTGTCCTGTATCCTTCCACACCACTACTGCTCTGCCCTTACCTGCCTGCCTCTACCTGACTTCCCTATTACCACCTACTCCTCCAGACGTGTGCTTACCTGCCTGCCTCTACCTGACTTCTCTATTACCACCTACTCCTCCAGACGTGCGATGTTTCCCCTGTGACACCTTCTCTTAACAGCTCCTCAGCCAAAAAATCAGGGCAAGAGAGAACACTTGTCTCACTGCTTTTCCTTTGCAAGAAAGATTGGAAAATGTGTGTAGGCTCCGACTGGTGATGAAATTATCCTGGTGTTCAAACCTTGCAACCTTTTGCTGTGGTAACACTGCAGAAATCCACCACCCCCTTCCAGACCTCCTCCTGAGCTAGCTTGTGCACTTGTTTGTCCTGGGAGCCTGCTCCATTCCTCCTGTGGGGTGTTCACTATGTAACATGCATAATTAACCTGGAAACGCAGATGCTGACATTTATTTGCAGGTGGTTATTTGGTGCATACCTGTCAGGTAAAGCCACGGAAGAGCCCAAGGGAACTGTGTCCCCTGCATTTCTGAGGGGCTCCGTGCAGTGTAGCAGTGGCCTCTAGTGGGAAGGAAAATTAATGCTGCATTGGATAATTAATTCGGGACCAGACTTAATAGTCTTTCTGTTTATCTTTTAATCTCGCTAAGATTACAATGCATGTATGTCCTCTAGTATCAGTTCATTCTCTGTGTGTGCTCATGGAAGTGCAGTCTGAAAACATAACGTCAAACAGATTATTAGCAATTTTGTCTGCAGGAAATGCATGGGATCCATCCTTACTGCACACTGCAAATACTTGCTGCCTTCTGTAATTTTGCACCAGAACTGAGCACTTTTCTCCCTATGATAATACTGATGGTTTAATTAATTTAAATCAAGATCAGTGCCACCACAAAACTCAGCTGTGTTGGTCAAGAGCTTTCCTATAGTCACTTCACACGTATCTTGGGGTGTGACTTTGTTTGATAGACCATCACTAGCAATGATTTTACATTTATTTAAAAATCTAGTTATAGACATAGGTTTCTAGTTGTCACCACTGAGCTATAAGGGATCTGCAGTACTGAGAAAAGTACATGGTGTTAGCAGCTCTGACTTAAAATGTGAGTTTGTTGAATAAATCTGTTGCATAGAATTGAATAAATTTGTTGAATAGAAGGTGTTGTTTTAATACACACATTTCTTACCTTCATACAAATTGAGATTGTGGGTTTTTTCCCCCTATTTTAATTTCTTAATTGCCCCCATCACTGTGGTATTGAGTGCCGTCCATGTAAATCCAGCAGGAAGATTCATTGTAGCCTTTTCTGGTCTGAGGTACTGTTCAGATTAAACAAACATTTCCAGGGATACAAGTAAAATGTTCTTTGAATTGGCAGCGAAGCAAGTTAGATATGTATCAAAGAAAACCCAAACAAACAAAAACCCACATACACACACAAAAACCAGCCAAGAAAAAAGGCAATAAAATCCTAAACTCAGGAATGCACACTACAGAGAACATGTACCTTAAGCAGAAGGGAAAATACTGCACAAACAGGTTGAATATTTGAAGTCTTAGTAAAGGAAATTTATCACTGTGCTGAATTTGGAGGCTTTCAAGTGTGAGTTAAGTGCACTTTGGGTAAATATCCTTTAAGGCAATGTTTTGAACCTTCCACTCAAGAGCTATGCAGAGCTCTGTGGAAATCAGCTCTGGCATAAAGTTTCTACTTCAACTACTCTAAACAGCCCCTTGCAGTGTGATGAATTCATGATGCTGTTTCATAACCACAGGTCTTGGTGAGGATTGTTTTAACACAGCCTGTGCCACCTGTGGGGAGCTTAGCCTGGAGCTGCTGCAGCATTCAGTGCCTGTTGTTTGCAGTGCAAGTTTAGGAGCTCAAGTGGCAGATTTGGAGGAATCAAACAGAATTCTTGCTGAATTAATCCCTTGATGACAGTGTGCACTTGCACACCCACAAGTGAACACTTGCACATGCAATGCTGTGCATGGAAGGGAACAAGAAGGCATCTGTGCCCATCCCCTTAGCTTGTTTGCCTTCATTCCTCCTAACTACAGCAGCACAACCACTGAGCACCACAGCTGAGGGAGCCGCACGTAGTGGATTGGATGACAGGACTCTGGGGAGTTCCATTCAGTAAGGGAATTTGTAACTTCAGCAGAGACATCACCTAATGAAGTGTTTCTTTTTTCTGTCTGTTCCCCCTCAGGGAATAGACTTCCTCTGACCTCAAACATGGAGAATTTCCTTCACCTAAATTATATGTTCCCTGTACAACTTCATTACCAGCAGCCTCTCTCGTGGTGAGCCTGGGGAATCCATTGCCAATGCTCCCCTAGTGGAAATGTTGGAGCTCTGTTGGCAAAACCAACATTCCCTGCAGGGTCTGTAATGCTCAGCAATCCTGTGTCAGCTCCTAGGAGTGTCTGGGAGTATCTGCTCTAAAACTCATTTACCAAAATCCTCTTCAGACATCTCTGTGAACAGCTTATGATTTCTCTTTCTCCTGCTGGGAGAAAGAACAGATCTTTTTCCCCCCACTAAGCCAGTGACTCATCAGCCCTGCAGAACTGTTTACATGTTATGTATATGGCATTACTTAGTGGTAAATAACTAAAAATGCTTTTTATTTTTCTGGGTAGAGCAACTAAAGTTTATTTTTGGATGAATAATTTAAATGTGGTGATGTGCACCGGTTTTTCTGCCAGAATGATGTGACATAGGTGGTGTCCAAGGGTTTTGCCTCAGCCCACAGGGTGTAGGCAGTGTGAATGCATGACTTGCTGTAATAAGAACACAACGAATATCTACTGAGCACAGGGATTGTTTTTCAAAGAAGAAAATACTTTACATCCCATGACAGGCTGAAGCCTTTAAGCCAGCTGATCCACAGATGGAGCTCAGTGTCAGGCCCTGCAAAATGAAGTAGTAACTCAGAGCTGTTTTTCATCAGCAGTGGGTTGCAAAAAACACGCCAACCAAAAACCAGTGA
>NW_008654052.1:0-17545 GCF_000695815.1 Acanthisitta chloris | reverse complement strand
ACAACCCCCCCCCCCAAAAACCAAACAAAGAGCACCAAATCCCAACATTTTGGATAAGTATTATTGTGATAAAATAGAAAATCTCAAAAGGAATTTTAGTCCCCTGTGGGTCATTCTTTGCAGATGTTTATTTTGTTCCTAACAGTTCTGAAATACTTGTAAGTGCACAGAAAATTCAGGAGCTTTGCTGATGTAGTTCCTACCATGTTCCAAACCTGATGGCTGAAAGCTTTGTCTGCTGCTCCATCTGGGGCACTTGGAAATACTGTCTGGTTAAGGAGAAATCTTCTCAATAGCGAAAATTACCATTTCTGTTTTACTCGTGTTGGAGCTTTGTATCTAAGAGCACTAATCCTCATCTTACTGCGGGGGAAACAGCAGCTCAACATGTCATTGGCACAAGTTAAATGAAAACTGGTGGAATACTCTTATACTGCAGAGTATTTTCCTTGCTGAAAAGGAAATTTCTTATCCATAAGTATTCCAGTGGAAAAGTATCTGAGAGTAGACACATTTTAATGAAACATACTTCTTTTCTCTGCAGTCATTAATGGCCACACACCTTGTCTGCGGTTGTTGCTAGAAGTTGCAGACAACCCTGATGTGACAGATGCCAAAGGACAGTAAGTTTCCTCTGTGGGGTTGTTTTTTTTCAGCTCTGTGGTTCAAATAGCTTCTCATATTTCTCACCAAAAAAGCATTTATTTGAAATACTGTATTTCCTGCACTTGTCCTCATAGAACTTGGCAGAGATTACAAAGTACACATTCAGCTGATCTAAGCCGTGTGGAAGGGGCTAGTCATTAATCTTAGTCTTTGCTTCATACTTTAAACAATATTTTACAGCTCTTGAGGGCCAGATTCAATACAAACTAACAAACTCCAGATATGTTTCTAGAGCCCTTTTCTTTCTAAAACACTGCGATTTCAGAGTTTACTTGGTGCATTAGGCTGGTGCAGTGGGACACAATGTTTATTCGAGGTGACACATGGATCTGAGATGTTCCTACAAAAACTTTACTGCTTGTTAAATCACAGTTATAGAGGGAGAATAAAGTATATTTTTGAAGTGAAAATGTGAACAGTTAAATAAACTCTCTTGGGGTGTCTGAAACATATCTGTCTGTATACATAATTTTAAATGGCATTAGTCTTGCCTAAAAATAGAAGAAGAGATCTCTTTTAGAATAGAAATGGAAGATGTGTTAGTCCAAATTTTGGCTTGAATGGTTTCCTCCTGACCCTTCATCCCCTTTAAGGAATTGTGCAGATTTGGAAAATAACTGCTTTGGGTCATAGCCATCTTGGTGACTAGGAGGGACATTCATTCACAGCACTTGGATATTGTACAGCTCATGTGTCACCAGAGGTGACAGTAATGGTAGGTTACTAAGAGAACAGATTGTCTAGAATCATGTTGCTCTGTAAACTGCTTACAAATTGTTTCTATTTCAGTCATGGCAGTTGGTTGTTAGGCATCTAATAATTTCACAGAAAAGGTCATCACTTGGGTGTCACATAGATGAGTGTGGCGAGAAAGACAGGTTTATGGGCAGGAATGGAGGGAAATGCTTCCTGATTTCTCTGTTTGTGTAAGTTAGCTGGAGCACGTAGCGTGTCATTGTATAGCTGTGACTGGTTTGATTTTTGTTTTCTCTCGTAGAACCCCACTAATGCTTGCAGTGGCATATGGGCACATTGATGCTGTTTCTTTATTACTTGAAAAAGAAGCATCTGTAGATGCAGCTGATCTCCAGGGATGCACAGCTTTACATCGAGGGGTGACTTAACATTTATGATTCTTAATTATGTGTTTTACTGTGACTACAGCTCACTATAAATCCAGTGATATTTAGATGTACAGAACACTGTAAATGACTGGAAACATGACCAAGCATAGTCAATGGGGTCCAAAGCAGGACAGATCTGCTCTCAGTAATGCTCTGCTTTTGACTTTGTTTCACATTTGCTTTAATGAATTAGCTAAAATACTGATTAGACCATTTTTTCTTGGCTTTAGACACTTTATAATAACAATCATTATTCTTACAACTGAGCATGCTAAGAATTCTGAAAATAATTTCTTTAAAAGAACTGGCCAGCAGTTATTTTCATTTTTCGTGGGAGGGATGGTGTCAGTAAAAGGCAGTGAAACTTGAGACAGATCTAATCTTTTCTAGTCTCACTAGACTAAGCTGGGCTTTTCTAGCTAAGTCTAACTTCTTATCCAGTGTGAAGCTGAGGCAAGGGTTGACATTTATCCAGAACTTTACAATAACTGCAGTGAGCAGTTCAGCTTAGAAGTCCAGCACAAGTCTGTAACAAAAGCGATGGCATAAAAATTCTGCTCTGTATTGACAGCAATACAAGAACATGCCTGAGATAGCCAAGCTAAGGTGTGTGTGATGCAGAGGTCACTGGCAGTAGCTGCCCAGCTATTAAAGCAGCTTTTCAGTTTTCTGATTATATCCTTGATCCTTTTTCTTTTTCTTGGGCCTTCTTTCCCAGTCATACATGGTTTTGAGAAGCCACACTCGGGTTTTCTGAACCTCATCTCTGTTCCCTCTGTTTCCTTAGTCTTAATTTCCCCCTTGCCTTTATGCCTTACTTAGTGGAGTCTGTTCCACATACTGGGAATCAATGCCTTTGAGAGAGCACCAAATGCATGTCAGTGTGTCACTTAGCACAGGTACTGGTGGGAGCAAAGGAGCTTTGATCTCTGCCTGCTGAGTCCCAGCCAGGCTGTGTCACATCCGTAGACATCGATCATGTTCCGTATTTCCCGGGCAAGAACCTGTATTATGTCAACCTCTTTACTCCTTTCTTTGTTCTCAGATTATGACTGGGCACGAGGAGTGTGTTCAAATGCTGTTAGAGAAAGAAGTGTCCATTCTGTGCAAAGACGCCCGCGGCAGAACTCCCCTGCACTTCGCGGCCGCGCGTGGTCACGCCACATGGCTCAGCGAGCTGCTGCAGATAGCGCTGGCCGAGGGAGACTGCAGCCTCAAGGACAACCAGGGCTACACCCCACTGCACTGGGCTTCCTACAACGGTAAGGTCCTACCAGCTCAAAGGTGGCCTCAGGTTTAGGCAAACATCGTAAGAACACAGCCTAACACTCTGAGGAGCTTGAAAGGAAGAGGCAAATCATCTCCCCTCTCCTTGTGCTCTGTGTGCAGCACTCAGCTCAGGAGCCAGGGAAATTCACCTCCCAGTGACTTTACAGCTCATTGCTCCAGGTCACAAGAAGCCAGGGTGAAATTCTGGTTTTATTCATGTCAGTGATGAAACTGATTTCTGTGGGGCCAGGAATGCTCCCTTGAGGTGTCACGTTCTTATTTATTGATGCAAGAGACCACATGAACAGGTGGATATTCTGAATTGATTATTTTAAACTAGATAATCTGAACTGGTTGCTTAATATAAGGATAAAGCTCAGTATGATCATTTAATATAATCTTTGGAGATGTGTAAGGCAACATACATACCATATTAAAGAGACATTTTCTTTCCTGTTTTTTTTCAAGAAGTGCTAATATTAGCCTGGATCTATCTTGCTGCTGCCATAAAAGTAGAAAAAAACCTATTTTATCTTTTGTGTTATACCTTACCTTATGTATACACACTGTGGTCAGCTTTGAACTTAGTGTTAAATTCTAACCTGTATAAGCCTAATATGAATTAAGTGAATGATCTGCCTTGTGCAACAAATATCTGATCTCTTACAGGTCATGAAAACTGCATCGAGGTACTATTGGAACAAAAACTATTCCACAAATTCTATGGTAATAGCTTCTCTCCATTGCACTGTGCCGTGTAAGTAGAAATCTCCAGTAACAAATGCAGATGTTGCTTTAGGATATGTCTGCAAAAAGTAGCAGTATGAGAAGAAAGTGAGATTTTTTTTGAGATTCAAATTGTTTTAAAGCTGGTCGTGAAACTACTTGTACTTTTGCTTAAAAAGTGGCGGAATCAAGAGTCTTTTTTTCATAAACCTCATAAATTTAGCCTTTTTGCTGAAACACTGACTGGTAATTACAGTAGCTGCATTTCTGCTCCCATTACCACTTCTCTTCCCTCACTTACAATTACAGACCTAAGCCTTTTCTTCACACAGGGTGGAACTGTACAGCTCTTCCACTCTGAGGCCACGACCTGGGCTGTAGTGCCTTGGTCTGTGTAAGTATGAGCTTTTGAGGTTCCTTTGGAAACCCCAGTGGCTAATAGCTCATAAATGTGTTAGAATCAAGATGATTCTTTTTTAGTAATAGGAACAAAGCCTTCATGAAGAAAGGGCTTTGTCAATCTGTGCCATGCTGGAATGGTGTTCTGTGCAGGCCATAGTTTTCACAGCACATCCTCACCTGAGTGATTTCCAGTCTGACTTTTTTCACAGCCTTTTTTGCTTCTCACATAATCTCATGTCTGGAAGGTCTAGGACTTCCTACCCAGGCTGATCAGCTTTACAGGCAGATTCTGTATTCAAAGCTCTCATATTGCTTATGAACAACAAAATGTTGGTGGCTGTTATGAGTCATGCCTGTATTTTAGACACATCTGCATTCAAATAAAGCAGTACATTTTCATGCAGAAATGATTTCAATAGAGCAAAATGGTAACTTTTCCTAATGTAATTACAAATGCATTTTAGAAAAAAATGCAAATTACTTTAGTATGTAGGATGCCTACTAAAACATGTAAACCATCAGCAGAGTAAGGAATTAAGTGCTGCAAAGACAAATGCAAACCTTCCTAATTCCTGCCAGTAATTAGAACAACTGTATTCTAGTCTGTGTTCCCTTGGAAGAACAAATGTCTTTCAGGAGTGATGACAGGAGTGACTGTTGTGTAGGCTTTTCTTCTACAGTCTCCACAGCATTAGAAAGTAGACAAGTAATTTGTCATGTATCACACTTTGAAAGGATAAAAGCCAATGTATTAGGGAAATAATGCAGATGTGTTTGACATACAGACTAAAGATTTTAAGATGTTAAGGTTTTAATCCTAGGTTTGTGCTGGACTTCCAGTTACCTTTGTGCACAGTGAATTGCAGGATCGGCCTTGCTTTAGAGACTGAAATTCACAGTAGCAGATGCAGGTTGGTCAAATGGAGAGATGATGGATATGCAGAAGTGTGACTGAAAGCATTAAGGCAAAGGCACGTTAGGGTAACTGACAAATAACCAGTAAGAAATACTACTGGGAAGTGAAGTAAACTAATATTGGAAGATGGCAAAAGATGTAGAGTTTTCACCTTTCTGAAAATCTACTTTCTTTGGCAGAATCAATGACCATGAAAACTGTGCATCAATGCTCATCGGAGCCATTGATGCCAGCATTGTCAATTGTGAGGATGACAAGGGAAGGTAAGAGATCGTTTAACAAATTGCATTTCATGAAGCTAGTTAGAATTTTTCCTAGTTCTTCCTGAACCTCTGGAACTAATCCTGATCTGATATGGCTAAGACATGCTGACTCTTTCAGACTGCAGCACAGTTAAATGGTGGCTCACTAGAAGCAAGAATGCTATGAAGTATTCAATGTCACTGTGCATATGAGAAAAAATACAAACGAAAGAGTATTTTGTTTGTTTAGAACAGCAGTGGCTGTGGGCTGTTCCCTGAACCTGTTTGCTTTGCTAAATGTTGAAATGCATTTATCTTTGCTAAAGGGAGTGACACTCTGTGCATATTGAAAAGTATTTCATTCAAAGTTTTCATGTTCTGTTAGCATTCTCAGGGCACACAACTGAAAACATCTGTGCAGCAAAATAATACTGATACAGCAAGAGAGATGCATTCAGCCAAATTCTCCATTTGCCCCATTGATAATCTCCTCACTGTGTAGATATATATATATATATATCTCATTAAAATTGCTGAAATTCTGAAAGCTGAATAGTCATTGTTTCTGCTGATTAAACCACATTTAATTACCTCATTACTTAATCCTGTAAGGGTAAGACCATCTCACCTTTGTTGATAAGCAAAAACTCACACTGAGCTGGGTTGTGTACCAGCTTTCATCTCTAGTAGTCACACTTCAGACCCAAAGTGCCAGAGGAGACAGCGAACAAATTTTAGTGTCTCAGTCTGCTAGAAACTGATAATCTTCGAAGTGGGTTGGATTCCTTCTGCCCTTTATAGTAATGCTGTTACTGTCATACGTTGCTGCAGTATTTTTGACTATGATTTAATATTTACCTTTACTTGTATGATAGTTATTTCCACCTGAGGCTTGTTCAAAAAATAAAATCAGATGAATAAGAATGAGGGGTGGTAGTGCTTTTCATGTTACACAGTATGCTCTGTTAAAATGATTACTCTAATATGAGATTCTTCACAGTATCATATCCCTATACTGTCATATCCACCTTAGAGTCATGGAGTCATCAAGGTTGGAGGAGACCTCTGAGATCATCAAGTCCAACCATTAACCTGCCAGTCTGCTGTAACCCCTAAACCATATCCTCTAGAGTCAGATCCAGATGCCTCTTAAGCACTTCCAGGGATGGTGACTCCACCACCTCCATGGGCAAACCTATTCCAGTGCCTCACCACCCTAAGAGGGAAAAAAAATGTCCTAACAGCTAATATAAATCTCCTCAGTCTCAGCTTCCTGCTTTCCAGGACAGAGACTGTAAATATGATGTAACTTACTTCAGGTGCTGCTACTCTGACTTTCTCCTGGTGGTAAATTGACATTTCATAGGAAACCAATAAAATACATTGCACTTTTGAGGTCTTTGTGAAGGCAGGCAAACAGGGATGCTCTCATCCTGTAGCCAAAGCTGTGGCCTTGTTACTGTTCCCCAGGACGCCCCTTCACGCCGCAGCGTTCGCGGCCCACGTGGAGTGTCTGCAGCTGCTGCTGAGCCACAGCGCGCAGGTCAACGCCGCTGACCGCACTGGGACAACGCCGCTCATGATGGCTGCGCGCAACGGGCACGCGGCGGCCGTGGGTGAGTGCTCCCTGCCTCTGCCTGCCAGGGTCAGTGCTCTGCAGTGACTGTCCCAAAGGAGTAATCCTTTCTAGCCTGTGAAACCTAAGGAAAGGAAATAAATGATGTGATGCCTGTAGGAAGCCACATTTACCACTGTTCTTCTCAGCAGTCTTGGTGAACATTCGCAGTAACAAACTTGAGCCTTGTTTCCTCCTAAGAGCACACTGCAGAGAGCACGAGGGGTTGTGGTAGTTCTGTTCTGCTGTTTACTTCCTTGATTTTTTGAAGCAGTAAAGCTGCATGTGTGAAACAGATCATGTAACCTTTTTCTGTGCTCTAAAAGGAAGTCCTGTGCTTGAAATGGCAGCTATCAGCAAATGCTTTTTTCAGCAAATAACTTATAATTTCCAACGAACTTACAGTTTCTTCTAGTTCCCTACTTACTTGGAAACTTAAGAGTTTCCAACCAGCTATATGCTATAGGCATACAGATTGGGGACCTACTGGCTTAAACACATTCCCTTTTCTCTAGCTCCAACAGCACAGGCTGCACCCCAGATATCCACTTGGTCCTGTCAAAACAGGACCCACAGTTGTTCTCAGGAGAATGTGATTCAGGCAAAACTTGCTGATGTGCAAATAGGGAAGTTCATAAATAAATTAAGGTTAATGTATGTTTGATGGTTTGGGACAAAGTGAATGCGCTCTTAGCTCTGCCTTTGCTTGCTGATTAACTGCACAAGATTAGTTTGTTCTCATTCACTAATTTCACTTCATGTTTATACAGCTTACATCCTATAGAAGCTTAACTGATCAGCATGTTTGCACATGTATATTGAAACAGTAATTTTTTTCCCTCTGTTTTGACATGCTCATCTGCCCACTGGGTTTGTTTGTTGATTTCTGCTCAGACTTTTTGGTGAACATTGCCAAGGCTGACCTGACATTGAAAGATAAGGACTTGAATACATCATTGCACTTGGCTAGCAGTAAAGTAAGTTGAAGACCTCTCTATGCTCTTATTCTTACCACATTTTGTATGAATGTATGCGTGTGTTTATGCTCCCCAGTTTTTTTTCTGCAATGGAAATGTGGTGGTCAGACTTGTGGTGAGGAAGGGAACATTGTCCCAAGCTTTCTCTCAAGTCTGTTCCAAAGTTTTGCGCATTGAGAAATCAGGATGCCTCTTAGGACAGTGGAAATGTAAGTGACACAGAGAAGTAAAGGAAACTCTAGGATTTTACCAGATAATCTCGATGTAAAATACCTTAACCAGTTTGGTAACAAAGAAAAGTAAAAAGGTTTTTTTCTTATTCTCGAATTTCTGTGTAACGAGCCCACAATTTTCAGCTTAACAGAGTAGCAGTCAAAACAGAGGCATTGAACAGATTGGTGGTAGGTGTCTTTTCCTGCCTCTTCTTCCTCTTAATTCCAATTGCTGCTGCTGTTTCTGCAAGGAAAAATGCCCACAGGATTCTCTCTCTGGGGTCTTTTCTTTGGCTGCTATGCATAGACTGGATTCCAGTGTGTTGGTATTGCTCCAGTGTCTGCAGACACATAAGCCTTGCTGAAGTCTCAAGGTCCTTCAGGCCCTGCTCACCTGCCAGGGCTGAGGGCTCAGCATCTGCAACTTGCTGTGCTGACACAGGAGCAGAATTAAGGCCTGGATCTGTATTAGTCCCAGAGTTTCCTTGTTAGAGCTCTCTCACACTAAAGGGGTTTTATAGTAGCTTCTTAATAATACAGAAAGGCATTTAAAGACCCAGAAGGTATAGTATTGGTTTCTGAGATTACACCATTCTGTGCTACTACGTAGCTCTAATCAATCATCCCTTGAGTGCTCCCTCAGGGGAAGCAGCAGTCATGTCTGAGAGCTGGGGAGGGAAATTCATGTTAATGAGTGAGGGTTGAAAGACAGGTGAATGTGCTCAAACATCCCAGCAGTGGCTGTTCAAAAATAATATTTTAAGGCTGCTACAGTTCCCCTTCTATACAATCCGACTGAGGAGCATGTTTTGTATTTCAAATTGAGTTATTAAATTTCACTTTTATTACATAACATTTCTTTTGTCTCCATTTCAAACTCCTCAGCAAATTAACATTATTGGTTTTTATCCCCAACTACAGGGTCATGAAAAATGTGCCTTGTTAATACTTGACAAGATACAAGAACAGAGCCTTATTAATGCAAAAAATAATGCATTGCAGACGTAAGTAGAGCCTGATTCTCTCCAGTTCAGCTGATTTACCAGAAGATTCCAATTTAGCATTTCAAATTCGTGTCTCAGATTTTCTCATTGAACAGTAAAGTTCTGTTTTTTTCTGAGTCCTTGCCCTTGAAAAAGACCAGAATTGTATTGCATTTTTACTTTTAATGTTGATTCCTTTGATGCCAATTCTATGTGTGATTTGATGGAAAAATTTTATGAGGCCATTTATTTGAAGACTCTATCGGTATGTCTGTGAATCATGCTAATGTGTAAGTGCATATCTGACATTTTCTGGCTTTTTGAGCTTCACCTTAAGTTTAAATAATGTATTCAGACTTAAGGTGGTACGTTTAATTTCCAGAGGGGTTTTTAGGTGATATTTTATGCCCACCTCCTGTCCATAGCATATGTTATCAGCAGAGTTAGAGCCACCAATATTCTTGCTCCACCTGCAACTGTTTGCACAGGGGAATCCCTTAGCAAGAGATTCAGCCAACAAGAGATTCAGGTGGCGGGTCATCTAGTGTTTGCAAAGCAATTCATTGCATCTTAGCCCTTTTTTCCCCCCTTCCAATATGAAAATGCTTTTGTTGTCCTGATAGCTGTCCCCAAACAAGAGCATTTGGTTGTTGGGATAGGAAAGGAGCAAACTGCATATTTTAAATTTCCAGCTGCTCTGCAGTAACAGAGGTTAGCAATGAAGGATTCAAGGCAAAATGATGATTTTGAACAGTCTGTAGTAGCCAGAATTAAGGATGGAACAAAGATCTTCAGTCTTGAATTAATTTTCCTTTTAAATGTCAATTGTGTGCTGCAAACAGTGCAAAAATGAGAACTCTTTCAAGCAAGCCTTTAGACTGGAAAGTACTGAGCAGTCTCTGTGTGCTTGCACATGTATTTTATAGGTGTAGAACACCATTATTTCAAAGGCTGCAATATAATTTAGTGCCTACAGCATCATTCTAATGATGCAAGGAAGGAAATCATTCCCTTTCAGATGCTGGGAGTGCTTTAAGCATAACCTGACTTGGTTTAGAGTCTGTTTGAAGCAGAACTTGAATGCAGTTGTTGTATCTTTGCAGACCCCTCCACATTGCTGCGCGGAATGGCTTGAAGCTGGTGGTTGAAGAGTTGCTAGCCAAAGGGGCATGTGTCCTAGCAGTGGATGAAAATGGTAAGTAAACAATACACCCTGACAACCTGCAGTAGGACCCAACAGGTAATTGTACAACAGACCGAAGCGATAGACTTAAAAGCTGATGATAGACTTCATTGATGCATTTATCCTTCCAAGAACAGGCAGTGAGTTGTGTGAGTACCTATTAAAAGCCAAAAAAGATACTATTTATTTTTCTCTAATATAAAAATGTATTCTGATCATCACAGCAGTCCCTTTTACTGTTCATTTTGCATGTACTGTCAACAGCTAGTCTTTTTTAATGCTTGAGTGCAGTGGTAACTTGAATTTCCTAAACATGCAAGTGGCACCGGATAATTCTGACGCCTTGCAGAAGAATTAAGGATTATGCATTCAATCAGCGCATGTTTGAATGGGTAGGAGGAAAACCATCCACATATGTTTGATTGTGTCCTAGTTCATTCTGAGATCAAACCTTGTCCTTGCCAATTGTCTGACCTAATCCAAAATGAAAGTAAATTACTGTTGCCCCATGAAATACATGATTAGTTAATAAATCTAAGAATTTTGTTTCAGACCCCAGTGAAGTCCTTCCCTGAACATGCTAAGCTCACAGAGGGATCTGATTCTATAATATAATTAAAATTTTAAATTATATTCAATTTCTATAATTATAGTTTTAAACAATATATTCCTAAAATGAGTTGGTCTTTCCTGCAATACTAACTTCATGGCAGTAATGTAACAATTTGGCACTTCCATCTTTCCGTATCTGTAAAGTAACAATAATAACACTCATCCATCATTGGGAGACATTGGAGATGTGTGGATGAACAGCACTCACTGAGTGGTGAGTATTTAGCACAAACCAAATGCCACCCAGCTACATCTGCATGGATGAGTTCCACTGAAGTCATCTGGCCCTAACCTCATTTTAGAGACAGGGGACAGAAAAATGAACTAGCCTAGCTTCTAACTATAGTTTTTCTTCTTCAAACAGTACATACAGATCCAGGTGATTTGTTTGTATGTAACAAATGAAAATTAAGTTTAAATCTTATCCATGTTTAGTTTTTCCATGAACAACTGCATATGCAGTTTAAAAGAGAGATTTAAGCACAGTCTCAGTGTAAGTACAATTCTAAAGAATATTAATGCCTGTAACTCATTGGAAGAGGAAATTCCAATGCATAGGGTATGCACTGACTCCAGTCAGTGCTTAAATGTGGGTAGTTTGCAACAAAACTGTACTCACGTTTCCCTACCAAATTCATTTTCACTGCAGGTGCTCTTGGCTTACTTGAGGCTGTAGGTACCAGTAGTGGTCGCTGCCTCAGACTAGTATTGCTGCAGGGCTTAAGATTTAGCTGTCTGCAAAATAATTTGCTCTAAGCATAAAGGGGGATTTGTTCAAAGAGCTGGAGTGTTGCACAGCAGCCTGCAGGATGTACAGACAGCACAGTGGCTTCCCAAGCTCGGTATGTAAGGAGCTGCTGCAGGGGCAGTGCTTGGACAGGAGCCAAGTTACACAGCAGTGAAGACAAGCTCCAATAGCTCCCCAGTTCCTGCCATCTGAATTGTGTTAGCTTTGTATTTAAAGCATAAGCCATGCTTGCTGGATACAGCCATTACTCTCCTAACACAATTTGGGTAACTAAACACTCATGTGGTCATACCTGCTATACCTGTACCACATGCACTGGTCTAATTCTTTTATAATTCAATTCCTAAATAAACTGCTTTCCAAGCTGAGTAAAAACTGATCAGTCTTTAAAATCACTTGCTTGTTAAATCGAAATATTTGTAAACTAATATCTCTTATGTTCTAACGAGAGTGGTTGTTCTCAGAATGAGACTCATTCATACCTGCAGAAACTGACGCCAGTTTCTGTCCCCGTGGCTGTACTCCCCACGTTCTGTACCCATCACGTGTCTGTGCTGTAGAGCTGTGTTTAGCAAGTGCTTTGATCCAAACCGTGAAGTCTGTTTGCTGCCTGGTTGTAAAACCATAGTGCTTGTTGTGGTCCCAGTGGAGATGTGCCCCGGAGTGTGTGTTCCTAGCATGTGTATCGTGAGACGAGTAACACCCTGGCATGACTGTCCCCACCATACATCTCCCGTGTCCCTAGAGATGTATTTGAGGAATGCTCAGTGCCCGCGGTGCCCTCAGTACTAACCGATGCCTTGTCTGCGTTTGTGCCCAGGTCATACGCCAGCCCTGGCTTGTGCTCCTAACAAAGACGTGGCTGACTGCCTGGCACTCATTTTGGCTACCATGATGCCTTTTTCTCCCTCCAGTTCAGTGACGGCTTTCAACTTCGTTTGCTTTAAAAAAGACAATTTGGGCAGGACACACGTCTGCGATGGCTCCGGTCTGGGTAGCATTAACTCTTACAATAAGCCCTTGAGTAATAACATGGGGACAGAGGATGGGTACAATGAAAATGATTCGGATTCGGAAACATTTTGACTCACTGGTATTCAAAAATCTTTCTTTCATGATTATTTCATTTCAGCTTTATTTTTGTCTTTTTAAACAGCCTAAATCCCACAGCTATGCTCTTAACTCCTATTCTTGACAAGTAGGTATTGAAAGATCTGTAGCATTGATGAGAACCAAGCCTTTAAACAACAAAGTTAGAGGGATTTACTGGAACATATTCCCGTTAAGGCTCTGCAGTTTTCAGCTTCCTGATGTTTTCTTTAGGCCCTAAGTGCCCCTGTGAAAAGTCTCTACCTCTTATTTTAAGTAGGAAAAAAAAAAAAAGAAAATGCCTTTTTTTCTTTTCGACAGCACAAATAAACAGGGAACTGTTTGTGAAGAGTTCTTACAAGTTCTAGCTGTACCTTTAGTACATGACCCTATTTCCAGCGTAGCCTTCATGGATTGGAGAATCAACCCTTTCCCATGTTTGTCTGTTTCCTGCTTCCAGGGGCTCTGTTAATTAGATAAGTTTTTTTAAACAAACCAAAGGTAAAGTTGTGATCTTAAACCTGCCTGTATTACTCTTCTGCAGGAAATGAACCCTTTTACATTCTGCCTGTATTAAGCACTTAAACACACAGAAGGCACTTTTTACAGCTCTTAGTTGCAGCACGTGATTAGAAAGATGTAGTTATTAACTCTTTAAGGCCAAATTCTCCTCGACTCACCACGTTTCCCCACAGACACCACTTGTGTAAATTAAAATCACTTGGCCCTTATTTTTTTTCAATTCAGCACAAATGTGTACAGTTGATTTGCACTACAGAATTAGGGTCACTAGATGTATCTGTCACCTGAGCCATTAATCATGAATCCAGTACCAGAAGAAAAAAGGGGAGGGGGAAGAAATCAGGTGTATGTAAGAGTTTGTAATGACTTGCCAACTTAAATGAATTCTTTTCCTTTTCTATGGTTAAATAACTTATTTTTTACTGTAAACAGTATTGAATTTTAAAATACTTTTGCCAGCGTTTGGATTAACAGAGCAAAGGTAAAGCAATGAAAGCAAAACACCCAAAGTTGAAACACCAAACACCAGAATACATAGCAGCGCACTGTGCAGGGGGTCGGAGATACGTGCTAGAAAAGCCTGTTGTCACCAGCTTTTGAAGCAATGTCAACTTTGTGAATATGTTTACTCCTTCTGCCAAAGTTTCTAGGTCAAATGGACCACGACCCTCCTCTGCAACAGATGTACAAAAGGAAGAATGAGACTTTGTAAACAAAAACAAAAAATCCCAAACAAAAGCTCTCATGAACTAACCAGCTGTACCAAGAGGACCAAAATGCTTCAGTAATTAAATTGAAGACTTTGCTACTTTTATTTTTTTTCTTCAAATGTGAGTGACATAATGAAGTAGTTTTTTCTAAACCATAAAAAATATAAACTTTTGAGATACTCAGTAGTCTTGAGTGAGTTTTACATTTTATGACGCAGGTTTCAAGTTGACATTTTTAACTGATGATGTGTTGACCACAGGTGGTTGTTTGTTTGGTTTTTTTTCCAGACTAAAGAATATGTTCATATACTTTTAATGTAAATGTGTTTCTATTTATTCGAAATGAAACAAATGCCCAGGAAAAATAACTATGGCTTGTTCTCCTAGTTAGCATTTGTGCATCCTGTTTGGTGTGATGTCAGAGGCAATGTGAATCCAGGCAGGAGTCAGCCTGAGGAGCAAAGGGAAGGGTGGGTGTGCTTTGGGACAGTGCTCATCTTGTGTGGTATGCAAAGGTTAAGGCCACAGGCTAAAGCAGAAAGTAAAACACCTTCCCTTAAAAGCATAAGAAGGGGATCCAGCCCTTTGCCAGACAGGGGACAAAACACAGAGGGGAAAATGCAGCACAGCATGGAGTCAGGGTGTTAAAGTTCCTGGGATTCACACTCAGGCTGTCCACAGGCCTAAGTCTGTGCTGGAGGGTGAGATGAGCTTCCTCCTTGCTCTTGGCAGGGTAAATGAAAGTAGTTTTTAGCCATGTTCCACTGAACTGTTGAAAATCTATTGGCCGATTTCAGTTCTTTAATTAAGGGGGAAAAAAGTATTTATATATTAAGTTTATTTTGCCTTGCTAAAATTTTAAGTATTTTTTTCCTTGAACTATTTTCCAAGTTGACAACAAAACAAATTACAAGGGATAGTGTCTCTTCCCTCACCTCTGTAGTTTCTGTAATAGAATGACAGAGCACCTGAAACCCTGGTTTTCTCCTCAGAAATAGCACAAAATAACATTTAAATGATTGATTTTTCTCAATATTTTTGCTTTTAAAAGTTGCACAATAGCAATAACCACCTTACCTTAAGCACTGAAAATAAGAGGAGAGATTAGTCATTCAAGTTTTCAGTGGTATGTGTTCCAAAATGAATAGAAATCCCAAATTTTACTTTTTTAATGTGGAATACTGGCATTGAAAACAAACACGGGGAATAGCTGCCACCTGTGTGACAGCAGGACCAGCCTTGTAATCTTATTTTAAGCAGAAGTGTAGGTAAGGTCCTTGGCAGTGTTGGTTACAAGTCTCACCCTGAAATACAGCAGGGTATGCTATCCTACATGGAAGTGCTTCATCAGGAGAAAACCAGCCCTGTTAACTTAGGCAGCCATTGGCAGAGTTTCAGTGTTTTTACTTGCTACCATACAGAGTTACCCAAATGATTCCTGTTTGCAATACCTCGTAGCTCTGGTAGTGGTGTGGGGCAACAGCTGCTGCCTCCTCGTGATGTGCACAGCATCCCAGGAGCAGAGGTGATCCCGGAGTCACGCTGATCCCTCAGGAACCAAACCCCATCTCAACTCTTCTGTAGGCTCACAGTGCTGTCAGTGTGCAGTGTTGGCACCTGAAGGGTGTGCTGGATTGAGGAGGGAAACTGCCCTGAGCGTGAGACACGTGGGAGTACTCAGTGCTGGCCTGTCCCACATCTCACCCCGGTCACCAGAGCCCCTTGTGTTGTATGCTAGTACATTAACCTGTAATTTAGCACATCTAGAGGTCAATCTGTACTTTAGGGCAGGTATTTAAGCATGGGAGTAATTTTACTCTGGTAAATGATCCTCCTTGCCTTTCTGTGGACTTCTTACAAGAGTAATCACACAGAATTGTTGCACTTAACCCTGGATCCTGCAATTTACAGTACATGGACCACTTGTGTGTCTGCACCAAGCATAGGGTGTTGGTCTGCCCGGGAGTATCAGCAGGACCTTTCCTCCTGCCCTTTAACCACAGCTGCAGGTGGAATCCATGGCAGGGTGGGGTCCCAAGCCTCTCATAAATACTGAGTTACAACCTCTGGACTGCCTGAAATTGCTGTGAAATAGCTCAGGGGATTTCTGTTCATCACTACTAAAAGGGCACCATAATGTGTTTGGTACTTTTATGCAGTAAACAACTGCCAGGTTATTGAATTAGAACAAACACATGAAATGAATTGTTTATCCATTGTACTGTTGAGAAACTTGGTTATGTATCTTGAGGATGATTTTAAAAAGAAAATTGTGATTTTTATTCTTAGTCATGTAAGAAATATTAGAGTGCCTTTTTATATTTGTGTATAATGGAAATGTTTTGTGAAACTCGTCTTTTTCTTTTTCATTTGAGTGTTATAAAAGCAATATATTACCAGTAAATTTTCATTTCAGACCTTCTTTGAATGTACAAAGTGTTTCTTCTTTTCATATGTTCTACCTGCATTGAAATGAAAATGATTATGCTAAATTTCTAGAGAATAATGTCTAATTTTTGCAGTGCTGAAAATGCTTTCTTATTACACAAAAAGCAACCCTTAGGTCAGTGTTCTAGGAAAGGGCGTTTGGAACTAGTGACAATCTGAGTGTGTGTATAAGATGTAATTTGATGCGTTTCTTATGCAGTGATCTACATATTAAAGCCAATATCTTATGTTTTGTAGGTTTTGTCTTATATTTTATGCTTTAGCATGTGCAATATATCTTTACAAACCATGGTGAGATGCATCTGGTGCCAGTGTTATATTTTGCATAACGTTTGTAATAAACAATATAAAATATTGTTGGATGGTTTCAGTGGGGTTTTGTCGGTATTGTTTGCTTTTGTAAATCGAAGTTTAAGGACTTGGGTAAATGTCACATACAAAACGAGGAGAGAAACCTTAAATTCAGTGGATGACTTGGAATTCAACTTGGATCTTCTCAAGCACAGTTTAGTAACTTTTTCAACTACTGAATGCTGTATTAATGTAATAAAGAGCCCTAACTGTAAACTACTATTGCAATGCATTCAGATGGTTATTTTTACAAATAAAAATGGTACAAATACTGTTGGAAAAATGAGTGAATGTTGTTGCTTTTAACGAGGGGAGGGAGGAAGGCTTTTTAACACAAACCAGACGTAAAGTTGTAATCTTAAACCTTCACCATACTCGACAGTGAAGAAGATGAAAACGCAACTCTGTGGGTCGGTACTTTGTACTTCCCTCATCTGTAAACACCCCTTGCCTTAGTATAAGATGATGTTGGTATTGCTTTCTCTGTAAAAAAAACCCACAAATAGTAACTTTTTGGGGTGAGTTGTTAAATATTTTACTGTTAGTTTTCCCTGGAGAGCAACACCAGCATCCCACGGGGGCTGGGATGCACCAGCGTGCCTGGCGACCGTGAGAAAGCAAGGGTAAGGCACTAAGAGTGCTTGGATTACAGCAAACAGAAACCACCAGAAAACCAAACGCCACCGCCCTCAACACCCCCTGTTGCGGCGGTGTGCGGGGGTGAGCGCCCGGAGGTGCGCGCCGCTGGCC
>NW_008654051.1:0-319 GCF_000695815.1 Acanthisitta chloris | reverse complement strand
AGAGGGAAAAAAGAAGATAAAAAAGAAGCCAGGTTGGATGAGGCCTTGAGCAACCTGCTCTGGTGGGAGGTGTCCCTGCCCAGGCCAGGGCTTGGGGCTGGAGGATCTCGGAGGTCTCTTCTGACCCCTACAATTCTGTGATGATTCTATGAACTGATGTGTGCCAGGTGGTGTGTTTGGGGGGAGTTGGTGTGTGTGTGAGAGAGAGAGGAGCTGGGGGGTGCGGGGAGAGCCGGGGGGTGCGGGAGGGAAGGCGATGGGATGAGGGAAATCGATGTGCATGAATGGAGCTGATGTGATGAAGTGAAGCCAATGTGAT
>NW_008654050.1:0-486 GCF_000695815.1 Acanthisitta chloris | reverse complement strand
CTCTACTCTACTCCTGATCCCCTGGCCGTTCCTGCTTCTGCTCCTGCTACCCCGGCCCTGCTCCTGCTCTGCTTCTGCTCCTGCTCCCCCAGCCCTGCTTCTGCCCCAGCCCTGCTCCTGCTCTGCTTCTAGTCCCGTTCTGCTTCTGCTCCCCCAGCCCTGCTTCTGCTCTGCTTCTGCTCCTGCTCTACTCTACTCCTGATCCCCTGGCCCTGTTCCTGCTTCTGCTCCTGCTCCTGCTCCCGCTCTGCTTCTGCTCTGCTTCTACTCCTGTTCTGCTTCTGTTCCCCCAGCCCTGCTTCTGCTCCCGCTCTGCTCCTGCTCCCCCAGCCCTGCTCCCGTTCTGCTCCCGCCCCGCTCTGCTCACCCGTTCCCCCGTGCGGGGCCGGGCCCGGGCCGGGCGGAGCGGCGCTGGGGAGCGACGGGAAGGGACTGGCAGGGGAAGGAAGGGCTGAGCGGCACTGCCGGGCGGAGGTGCCGGCCCAG
>NW_008654049.1:5539-7990 GCF_000695815.1 Acanthisitta chloris | reverse complement strand
GGTCCTTTGTCTCTCTTAAGTATTCGATCATCTGATAACATGTACGGGGGAAAATTCCTTAAAGCAACAGAGGAGCTCCTACCAAACCCTAACAGCTGGGATGTGGCATCACCCTGCTCTGCTCGCAGAGGAGGGGTTTCCTTCATGGAAGCTTTCTCTTTGGAGAGCAGCAATGAGGTTTCTCTATCCCATGACTTACCCAGTGTGGTTTACACGGATAAATGGGGGCATTTGCAAGCCTGGGCTGTCCTGGCTGAGGGTTAGTGGGTTTTATGGCCTCAGAGGGAAAGTGTTGCAAAAGGCAAAAAGGGAAGCTGTCAGTTTTAGCAGTGCCTTGGCTGGGTTTGTGCAGGGCTCGTGTCCCTCCTGCACCCAGAGCTGTTTCCTTCTGTGACTTCTCAGGCTTCAAGTACCCTCAACCTCTGCACAGAACCCTGCTCTGCCCTCCCAGGTTTGCCTGGGTCTTTGCCAGTTCTCCTGCCCTCTGTTTTCAAATTTACCTGGAGCCTGAGCAGCTTCAGTCTGTGGGATCTGTATCGCCTTGGCCTTGGGAATTGGGTTGGTCCATTCCCATCCATGTGCCTGAAGAGGCAAAGTTTGCTGCCTGTAACATGGCACCCAGAGGCTGTGGCAGCTTGTGGCCACATGCATCAGTCAGCCAGAGCTGTGGCTTGACACCATGCCTGTCTTGGGCTGGATGGGAATTCATGGCAGCATCCACAGCCCCACAATGGGCACATCGGCCTCTCCCATCTGCAGCATCAGTAGTTGCCACCCCAGGAAACTGCTCATGTATTGACTTAGAGAAGCCAATGCATCGAGGAATTTGGCTGATTTTCCTATGTTTTCTACTCTGTCAAAGTATAAAATCATTGCTGTGCTACCTAAGGCAGGTAAAAATAAAAGCAGGGTGACTCCTCTCGGTTTCCTTGCTCTGCAGTTTCTTGCTTGTGCTGTTCCATGTGCTATAAATCACGCGGAGGTGTTTCGCCTCCCTGTTCTCTGCTGACAACTGGCTGAAGCCTTGATTGCGAGCGCTCTGTTTTCATACGGGCGATATAAATAGTCCCCGGCACAACCGAGCCCTGCTCTCTCCCTCCAACTTGTTCAGCAGTGCTGCAGAGAAGCAGCAGATAATGCCAGTAACTTAGATGGGATTTTTTTATCCCAGTATCTGAGAGTCCTTGATAAACTTCGCTGCAAATGCAGAGGAAAAGCTTTAGACCATGTTAAATTGGGGAAAAGGAATGGATCAATTCCAGTGACATATCTGAGCAATTGGTTTCACTTTATGTCTCTCCAATAGCGCTTTAATTTAGGTTGGCTAAGAAAGTTATTGCATTTTAAATACCAATTGAACATTAAAAAACAACACAAAACCGTATTGTGGTTTAACTGCAGCGTGCCGGAGCTCCCCGTGGGCATCTGTTTCATAACTCTGCAACCTCAGTCAATGCCATTAATCAAACCAAACGGGCCATTTCTGTGACATTTCTTTACCATACAATAACAGCCATCACCAGCTGAGCCAAGGGCCTGTGCAGCATCGGGGAGACTCACTTCTACGTAAGTGAGCGTCGCAGCTCCGGCCCTGCCCACAGCTGGGGGAAGTAGGGAGGTATCAGTTTCCCTCCCTCTTGGCCAGTGTCCCAGGGGGACACGGCATTTCTGGGGGAGGCAGTGACCTGCACTGTCTTCCGGGAGGTGACACCTGCAGTCGTGCTCAGCCATCTGTGAAGGAGATTCCTCTGCCCGACGCTGCGGGCGTCGGAGCCCACGTTGTCCTCACACAGGGTCTCAGCTTCTAGTGGAGCTTCTTGGAAGATGCTTACTTCTCTCCTCGCCTGTATTCTTTATCCTGAACCTATCAGCCTGTTTTCCATTTTGAAAGGACACTGTCAAAACATCTCTCATCACTGTTGAAATAATGCTTTGCCTGTTGTTTAGAGTAATAACCCCTTGGCAGCTTGAGCCGGAAATCTGTTTCCTTACCAAGTTGTTTTTTGCCTCTGACTCACACCCCAGTTTGTTATTGTAGGGTTTGCTCTGTGCCAGGCTGCCAGCAGGACTGGTGCATAGTGAAGGCTTTATGCAGGACCTCGGTGTCCCCAGCACTGTGCCCAGGGTGGGGGAGAGGGGCAGCATCAGATGTTGACACCCCTCTCCACCTCTCCTGGCTGGAGCAGGGTGTCCCTTTGCGATGGGCACTGCTCTGGGCGAGCCCTTGACGTTGCTGGAAACGTCTTGGAGTTGTTGTCCAAGAGCTTAGTGATGGCACAGAGGGAACCCGCGGTCAAGCACAGCCAACACCCTCGACAGATGCGGTTGGCCAGAGTCTCCACTGAGGTGACGCTGTTTCTCCGTCTCTGCCGAGGGTGATGGTCCCACCCCGTGTCTGCCACCTCCACAGCACACAGCTGCAGCAGGCTCCATCTCAGGTACCTGCTGTTG
>NW_008654049.1:0-5513 GCF_000695815.1 Acanthisitta chloris | reverse complement strand
TGCCACCCTCAAGCCACTTAGAGGCCCATAGTGGAGGTTTTGCATCACCGAGGTGCATCCCAAAGGGATGCTGTGCATGGGATATTGTGGCATGGAAAAGCCTCCAGAGCCCACACAATGACAGCCTTCCTTGCAGAAGCACTTCTACACTCCATGGGGTTTTGTCATGCCTTCAGGGAATGGGGCATGGGACAGGGTTTGGGCATTGGGACATCTCTGAGCTCACTGGGCTTGCTGGATCCTGTTCACAGCTGAGTGCTCTCTTTCCTTCTTCCTTCCCAGCTTCCCTGGAGATGAATGAAAGCTCTCGCTGGACTGAAGAGGAGATGGAGACGGCTAAAAAAGGTGAGACACTCATTTTCTCTCTCTTGTTGTCTGTGCTGGAGCTAACCCAGCAATCAGAGATGGTTGGTGTCTGACCTCTGGTATTGGTGCAGGGTACGAGGTCCTGACCTGCAGGGCTGGATCCTGCCTGTTGTGCTGCTGGTTTGTTCTCAGTGCGCCTTGGGGAGGGTTTGGGGAAGGCAGGTGTGTGGGGAGTGTGTTCAGCTTCTCCAGCCCTGGGAGCTGTGCCGACACCAGGGGTGTCTGGGCTGTGACTGGAGCCCACACGTGTCCCGTGAGGCAGGAGTTGGCTGTAGGAAATGGGGAAGGTGCTTCGCGTATTGCTTGTTGGAGCTGCTGGTGTTTGTAGCATGAGATGTAGTTTCACCTCACTTTTCAGAGCTTCATGCCTTTGGCATGATCTGTTCCAGGCACACAGTGTGTGTCTGCCTGTGTTTGCAGCTCTGGGATTTAGGGAGAGGATGGTGAACCCCAACACTTTGCAGGCACGTGTTGGGGAGCTCACGAGAGCCAGGGCCGCGGGCAGTGTGGGGTGACTTTACATCCTGGAGCTGATTCAGAGCCTTTGCTGAGACCGTTTTTAAAAAGTGCTGAGTGTAGCACAGCCCTTCTTGCCACTTCCCCTCCTCGTGCCGCTCCTGCGCCAGCTCTTTCACTGCTTGAATTTTTTGCCAAAGTCACGTCCTGTTGATGGGCTGTCGAGCTCACGTCCCCAGCCCGTGCATCCCACTCGCGTCGCTGCCGACTCTCCTGGCCCGGAGAGGATTGTAAATGGGAAATTAAAATGGAAATGAGCGCCATTCGGGGATAGCAAAGGCAAACAGGCGTGTTAGCAGGTTCAGCTCTGCTTGGAAAATGCACCTGCTGCCGGGATGGTGATTACACGTTCTGGAGCACTGGCTGCCCAGGTGCCGATGGGAGCTGTGGACTTGGATTACTTTGCCTGTGAATATCCCAAAGTGTTTGGCTCACTCGCCGTTAAGCTGTTCCAAGCCTCTTCACAACCCAGTGCCAATCCTGGGCGTTGCTGAGCAGGGCCCTCTATAGTCGCAAAACTTAATAGATAGACTTTAATCAAGCAAACTGGCCCAGGGCCAGGTAATGGGGTGAGCAGGTGCTGGCAGGGGAGGGTCGTTGGAGGGATCTTTTCCGAACACTGCTTTGTTTTGGAGATCAGCATCTGGTTGTTAAAAAGTGCCTCTTGCTGTTTTATGCTGGATGCTGGAGGTGTGCTTAAGGAGTCTTAAAACCAGCTGCCAAAGCCTGCATGGAGGAGGGATGAAGGAAGCGTGGGAGCACGTAGCACTATTCCAGCCCAAGGGCCAGGAGGAGGCAGGGAGATTTGCTGGTGTAAAGCCCAATGGCTGATGTTTCCCCCTTCATTACAACCTGGGAAACTGAGATTGCAACACCAGACTTCTACAGAAAAGCCAAATTCCCCTTTGCCAGGAAGCAGCCACTTTAATGCTTTGAACTGGCTCTGGCATTTCCAGGGACCGGCGCAGTGGGGGTTTCCGACTCAGCGGCTGAGAAACTCCGGAGGTAACCTCAGAGGCAGGAGGAGGTGGCAGCAGAGCCTGCTGCCAGCACAGGTGGGCAGGGGCAGAGGAGGCAGTAGGCACCCAGCTCGAGGTGGGCTCAGAGACACAGGCACCATCCTCCTCACGATAAGGACTCGGCCACGCCAGCCACACTCCTCCCCAGAAAGGTACCAATCAGAGCCCATAGCTGCCTGGCTTAGGGAATGAAACAAGCAAGACACGAGTCCCAGGGAAGTTCAGCCCTACCACCCCGGGGTGCTTGGGCAGATGGGGATGGTGACCTCTACTCTCAGCACCCACAAGCTAGGAGATCAAGCCCAGCCATGCTGTCCACCCCAGGGTTTTTTTGTGTGTGGCATGAAACCTCATGCCATTTGTGCTCAGAGAGGTGAGAGAAAACAGCCCTGGGACAGGGAGACGCCACAGTCGCCTGCTCTGCTCCACAGTCACAGAGCTGCATGGGGAGTTTCCAGCCAGGAGAAAGCAGGACTGTGTCTGCTGGGAGAGACAGTCAAGGGGAGTACCGTGTTATTAAAATTAACTAGGGGAACAAAAACCCAGCGAGAGGAAAGTTCTTGCTTAATGACACTTTTATTGCGCAATAAACTTCGATTCAGTAGTCTGTCAAAATGTGCAGAGATTGGTGTAACGATGGGGGAATGTGTTTTGCTGATATTATCTCCTCGCGCAGTGGCTGTGATCCTTAAAGCAGGAGGTTTTGATTTAACTGGAGTTGCTTGAGGATTTCTCCTCCTCGAGTCGGGGAGCGGGCAGCACCCACGGCTTCGCTAGAAGCATTCGGCAGCGGGATGGGGCTGCTCCTTAAAAGGCAATGTTTAGGCAGCTCCTGCCTTTGGGGGACCTACTGGAGGAGCCCATGCAGGCAGTGGCTCAAGGTAGGCTGGGAGGGAATTAGCGAGTGTTGGCCTGGAGTGGGTTTATTGTTCCCTTCAGTCTCTCCGCCAAGTGTCACCAGTAGTGCCAGTGCTGCAGAGCAGCTGCGATAGCACTGGGGCTGAACTTGATGAACCAGGAGGTTTCAACATGACCTTTGTTAGTCTTTAAAGCCTGGTATCTGTTCTCGCCCAGCTCGGGGTTTTCCCCCGGGTGTCTAACAAGTGGTTTTGTTCTTTGAAAAGAGGCAGGTAGAAGTGGCAGGCTCTGGCTGAGGTCCTCCCATGCCTTGCCCAGGCTTCTTGTCCTCCAGGCACTGCCAACCTTGGGATCCTAACACCTTTTCCCAGGCTGGGGACACGAAAAGGCCATAGGATGAAGTCAGCGAGATGAGGCAGAGGAGGGTTGGGCATGAATGTAAAATGCTGATGACAGAGACTTAAATAACCCGTGAAGACTCCTGAACAGTTCCTTTTGGGTAGCTGGAAAACATTCCTTTGGTTGCCAAAGGCACTCTTCTGAGGGCTGATTTTCAGTGCTGCCAACAATCATCTGAGTTTTGGACTGACCTGAACCATTTTTTCCCCCAGTCCCATTCTGTTCACAAGATTAAAATAAAGTAGAGGGTGTTTTTATAAATACTGATTTCTTCAAATGAAGGCACAGCCAAACTCACTGACAGGAAAGCCCACAGCAGAAGCCAGACACCTCCCATCACCTCTGGAATGCAGGAGCTGACTGCCATGCAGGTGATGCTGGGAAGCCAGCAGCTCCATGCCTTCCACCTTTCTTCTTCCCTGTGCTCACGTCAGAGCCTTCCTCTCTCACACTGGAGATACTTACTGCTGAAAAAAACCTGCTGATGGTAGTAAAAGTGGGCTGGAGAAACTGGTTTACATCCTGTGCCAGTTGCTGTGTGTTGTCCCTCTGGCAGGCCTTAGGGTGTGATGTGCCTCAGGGTCTCCCACCCAGGTGTCCTCCATCCAGGCTAGGTTCAAGGGGAGCTCAGAGCAAGGACAGCCCAACCTGCCCATCCCATTTTCTATAGCCAGAGTTCCAGCATGTGCCTGCTCCAACATGATGGAAATTATCAGGATGGGGAGGATTGGGTGCCACGAGGGCAAAACTGCATCCAAGGCGTGAATTAGCCACACCTGCCCTGGATGAGGCTGTGGTCAGCTGCAGTCCCATCCCTGCCATCATCCCAGGCTGGGGCTTGGCTGCTCTTCAGCCTGGGCATTACCCTTGGGATCATTCCTGCAGTGCTGCTGCCCGCTGTGCCCCTGGAGCTGTGCTTTCTGCCACTGTTGCCTGAACGTTTCTCGAGAGTGTAGGAGCAAACTGCGAGGATTTGCTTAGTGAGTGTCAGTGAATGAAACACAAAAGGCCTGTCAGGAGGAACTGCTGGGTAATTACTATAATTTGCTGCCTACATTTTCATTCTGAGCATTATTTTTTCAACAATAAGGGAGCAGGAATAATATCCGAACCAGGTGAAGGGAGAGAGCGGGGCCTGCCAGCAGTGGCTGCTCCACATGCACTTGCTGCCTTGTGCTGGAGGCTCAAGTGTCCTGGCTGTAGTGGAGGGGATGGCACCTCTCTGGGAGCAAGGATCCCAGGGAATATTTCCTGTCCCTTCCTGTGGTCAAAGGATGGGCACACAGCTCAAAAGGAAGGTTGTGGTAGGAGTGGGAAAGCCAGGCAGGTCTGTAATCAGGGCACAGGGCTCAGTGTTCTGCAGCAGATGGACGCAGCAGTCCAGAAACCTGCTCTTTCAAAGGGAAGACCTGGAGGCTGAGGGTCTCCAGGCAGAGCCAGTGGAGAGGGTGCATGACATTATAGTTGAGCTGGTCGGGGGTCCCAGCTCCATACCTACACCTTGTTTGGTAGCACTGCCTCCCTCCAGAGAGGTGGCATGATGGGTGTGAAAGCTGCTGGGGAGTTCAGCTGCAAACTCCCTGTGGGGCACATCAGAGACACCCTTGTGTCTAGCTGCCAAAGGAGAGGTTCAGTGGCTGGTTCCAGCATCACCTCCTGTAGCAGTGAGAGCACACCAAGCAGGCTGCCTGTGCCACAGTCCCTCCAGCAACACCCCAGGGCCTGTGGGAATGTGGGCTCACCCCACTCACACCGTCCCTGCTGCTTCCTTGGCACAGCGACAGGAGACTGGTGTGCACCTGTCTCTGCCACCCACTGATCTGTGGCCCTGGAGAAGTTACCTCACCCGAGCCTCAGTGCTCCCACACGCTGCAAACCACCCCGATGTCAGTGCGGGAAGGCGATGCCGATGGTGCTTTCGGGATGCCCTGGGTGGTGTCCCTGATTCCGTAGTGCTGGTCTTTCTCCGGAATGGGATTGCAGCACGTTTTGTCTGTGCTGTAGTCAGAACTGCCTCCATACCCATTCCCAAGAGGGTGTGCGAGTGCAGGAGGATCATACCAGCTACTGTCAGGCATAGAGAATGGTATCACTTAGTTTTTCCCCTGTTACCTTGATCTGTTAAGCCATGTGAGCTCCCACTAAGGGACCCTTTTACGGGCTCCCTCCGCCCTGACCCAGCCCTGGGTGGAGCAGGGCGGCTGTGCCAGAGAGCCTTGGAACGGCTCGGGTAAAAACCCAGAGCTGCAGAGAGCCGAGGAGGTGCAAGCAGACAGCCCTCGCCCACCGCGCTGCCCCTCCGGGTTTCTTCTCTGTTCGCGGCGATGCCGAGCGCCGTACCCCACTCTCCGAGCT
>NW_008654048.1:0-3761 GCF_000695815.1 Acanthisitta chloris | reverse complement strand
CTCCGCCCCGGGGAGGGAGCCCGAGAGCAGCGAGGGGTAACGCAGCGAGTCCTTCCACAGCGTTTATTGGGTCAAACTACGAGTAAGAACAGGCTGCGACAGGCCGGGCGCGGCCCCGGTGGCGCAGGGCAGCGAGCGGTGCGAGTGTCCCACGCCTACAGCCAACCCTTCCTGCTCCCCCGGTCCGAACATACCCCGCCCAGGAGCAGGGACTGGCACAGGGTTTGGACCACCAAACGTAGAAATGAGGTGTGACAGATTACTGAACTAGAGGTAAAAGAGAAAAAAACTCCAAAATAAACAGTACAGTCCATCCTCATGCATCACATTGCCAGGAGCTGCTCCAGGTCATCCAGTATTGTTGAACATTCCTTGAGTTCAGCTTGAAAGAAGGAATGCTTCTCCAGGCACTGGTGGCTCTCCTTCTCTGCCGATTTCCACTTGGACATCGCTGTCTGTGGAGAAGTCAGTGCACATCAGAGTGAGCAACAGCAAAGCCAAGGCCTAAAGCAGCTCCAGCTAAAGCATCTGAGCAATTCCTCCTCAACTACTATTAGTTTGCCTTGACTGGGATGTCTTTTACC
Organism: Acanthisitta chloris; assembly: GCF_000695815.1. NCBI lineage: Eukaryota > Metazoa > Chordata > Aves > Passeriformes > Acanthisittidae > Acanthisitta > Acanthisitta chloris. The sequence goes on along the minus strand of NW_008654048.1, from coordinate 3,177 downwards.
TTGGTTCCTTGAGGAAAATGTCAATTTATCTGCAACCAAAATTTACGATGTCTCATAAATCAGCTATTAATTAACTCTTAAGTCTCTTACCAAGGATTGTAGATCTGTATTTTAATGACTTATTTTGGTCTGTATATAGAGAATTACTGAAGCTGCTTGTGCTCACACACTTCTCAGTTCCCCCAGAAACTGCCTGAGGCCACTGCCCAGTGGCAGTTGCCAAGTTACATCAAATCCTCTGAGTTCCAGAGGAACAACCAGGCTGGTGGATCCCTCTGTTTAGACAGGGAAATAACACACAGTTTCCTTAACATAAAACATGAACACTACAGGTTTTCATCTAGTTTGTTTGGAGAACAGAGCAGAATTGGGAGGAGCAAAATCACCTCCCTCAGCATCCAGTGCTCATTGCCTGGTTAAGTCAGTCACAGTCTTACCTGCAGCACCTCCTTCTCTTTTGCAGCTGTTTGATTAAATAGCCTCAATTCTTCTATGAGCTTCTCAGTTAACAACTGAAGAGCCAAGAGGAAAACAACTTTTAATATAGTGCAAATAAATGTGAGTCTCAGCTGCTGTTTCAGCATCAGGAGAGAAGCGCAGGGGCACACAGACCTCTCAAAGCCCATTTCAAACTTTTTCTTACCATTGTCTGCTTCTGGCACTCCTGGGTCTCCTCCTCCTTCTCCACAATGTTGCTGCCTGTAACTGATTTATGGGATGCATTAGTGAACCTCTAATATACAGAAAACTAAGAACAAGAAGTTTTATGAAGTAACTTTCTACAGCAAGAAAGACTCAGTTATCTGAATAAGTAGCAGAATGTAAGTGAAGTGCAGAGTCCTTACCAGGATCAATGTTCCTGCTTTCCAAAATCATCATGCAATTATCCTGGAATTTCTTGAGCTTCTCAGTTTCTTGGACCAGGCTGTCATTCTTCTCCTTTAACTCCTTTATAGTGACCTGTCGTTAACACAGGTTGTAAGTGAAGAAAGTTTCCAAGGAGATTCCCTCCTCCTCAGATAGGGTGACACTCACAGTGTAACAAGTGCTGCCCTGGCACCAAGAACCAGACCTTGCCCTTTTGTCTCTGCCACCACAACAAATTAGGCTGTTGCAGACCCTTATTACTGCTTTTGGACAGGATGAATCCATTTATCATGTCCAGGTGTCACAGCAGGTACTAGAAAAATTTGATCCTAGAGAAATTCCTCTTAGGCAATTCTGTATCTTTTCTTGTGCTCCCTCTCACATGCATAAATAATTCATGCACTGAGGAACATATAAACATTGGGAAGTTTCTCTTAATGCAGTGAGGAAGCACCTGGCAATATTGAGGCTGTTTTAATAGAATTCCATTCCAGTGTCTAGTTGTGAACTAGAAATATTCTCCCACAACGAGTCTGAAGTGGAATTAGAGCTCTGATGACTATTTAACAGGGATCTGAATGCATTTTCCATCCCAATACAGCTGCAGCTCTGCTGATGTCCAGGTTCTAGCAGCCATCGTGGGTGTCAGAGGAGGAAACCCAGCCCACCCAAACTCCACTGCCTTCTGATGGAGACAGGAAAATGAGCAAGACAATCCTTAACATGACCTTGTAGGGTTCAGAATGACTCAGTAATTTGTTTTTCCCCCATTCCTTACCTGTGCCTCCGTTAGTCTGGAGTGTAGCTCTTGTTTGGCTGTTTCCAACAGCTGATTCTTGCTCTTCAGCTCTGCTTCTAGTTTGTATCTGTTGAGAGGTCTATGAAGTGAAAAAGCAAATATTTAGGGACAGAAATACCAGTGTTGTACACTTTATTTTGCTTACACAAATAGGCTTTTTTTTTTTCTTAAGCATTCACTTTTGTTACTGACCGAGAGATTTAACCAGCAGGTTTGACAAGAAAGCTGCACATAGGTAAGAGCTCACTGTAACCCTCTAAGAGGGAACACTGCTCCATGAGGGCAACAAAGAGATGTGAGGACACATACCCTCTGGTCATTGTCTTCCTTGAAGAAGGTTCCACTTTCTTGGCAGATTTAGGCAACCTTAAAACACAGATAAAATACAATCAGTAGAAGACCACCACGTTCTTGTAGATCACAACCCTGTTAGCTTGACAAAATCTGCACAATAAGCCACTTTTAGGGCATTTTCCAAATCAATCCATCAATATTTTGTGTTCTGTTTACCCTTGATTTGCAGCTTTGAAGGCACCATCTGCTGGGATATTGGAGCTGAAGTTAAAATTGGGATCCATGTTGAACTCTGGCTCGGCTGGTTTGGTGGCACATTGTTTCTTTGAAGTCATTTGTGTTTCTGCAAGAAAGTGGCAACAGTGACAACACCATGGTCTAGAGAAGACCTCCTTAAGGTCACTTACACCTTCAGTTTAGGTAAATCACAGCTGTATCTGGCTAGAATGGAGACTTTAATGGACAAGCAACTAAGGGCAGGCTGCAAACTTGACCCAGGATAAAGGGTCCAGAATGAGCCACGGATAGGTCAGATGCAGACAACACAGTTATTAAAGCAACACTAGTGAGAGACAGTTTGAAACAGTAATACATAATAAAAGAGGTCTCAACATGAAGCAGACAAAGTGCCACAGGGTTCCAAGCAATGCTCTTCAGAGCTGAAAGCAAAACAGATACAGCCCAGATCCCGTGTTTTAACATTAATCCAGGATGCCTCACATTTATAAAGTGCTGCAAGTGGCATTAAAAGATTTAATTAAGATTAAAAGTAGGAAGAGCCCTTGAAGGAAGCATCTTTCAGATCAATAGGCTGCTGCCTTCAGCAGGCAGGGGATAGAATCATCAGCGTTGGAAGAGACCTTTAATATCATTAAGTCCAACCCTCCACCAGCACAACTGTAACCCCTAAACCACTAAATCATATCACCTAGATCCAGATGCCTCTTAAACAACTCCAGGGATGGTGATTCCTCCCTGGGCAACCTGTTCCAATGCTTGCCCACCCTAACAGGGAGCAATTTGCTTCTAATACCCAATCTGAATCTCCTCTGACTCAGCTCAAAGCCATTGCCTCTAGTCCTCTTGCTGCAGGCACTGCAAAAACAGACCACAGTATGCTAAACTGTGACTCCACCAGCAACAAAACCAGCCAAAAATGTTAACCAGAGGCCTAAATAATGATAAAACAGTTGAATAAATAGAATCATCGAACTTTG
>NW_008654047.1:5272-6864 GCF_000695815.1 Acanthisitta chloris | reverse complement strand
GATTCTATGATTCTGTGATTCTCTGAAGGAAAAACACATCAGACATTTCATTACTGCTTTTACCTTAAAATAGTAATCGTTTGGAAGATGAATATCTTGAGTTCAAGGTGGTTTCCCTTTGAGGTCTGCAGTTCTGTGAGAGGATACTCTGACATGAATATTACACCCTTTCCCTTCTCTCAAGAATCAATTTACCCATGTGAGTCGTTGGTACAACATTTAGGTCAGGAATCTACTTGAAACATGCAGGTGTGTATTCCTGATGACTTCTATAGAGTCCTTTGGATGGTACTCTAAAAAGTACATTAGTTCTGTCAGTGTGCTGCACTGTTACATACAGAAGGAGATATGCACTGTTGTACTCTGCAACTAGTTAATTTTTATTTTGTTTTCATCCTTTCATTTGATATGTAAATTTTATTCCATATTTAATGCAGGTGAATTTGAAAGAACTGAATTTTCTTTCATCAAATTCCATGGTGTTTTACATACCATCACTCTTCTTCACAAAGTCCATGTAAAAGAGTATTGCCAGAGTATCTTTCTCTGTTATGGAAAAAGAATTCTGAGCAGATTAGACTTTTCATATATAACTGGGGGGAAAAATTGTACCCTGGAGCCTAATACCTTTAGTGCAAGTGGCAGGACAGACCCCTCTCTAGAGTGTCCACTGGAGGCAGTGGCATTATAACTGGGGTGGATAGCTACAGTGGAGGTAAACCCAACATGTTTGCTCTGCTTGTTGTAATAGAGGAGAAGCAGTTGAAAGAAGGATACCTGGGAATTCTAGTGGGTTTGTTTAATGCTATCACAGAATTGTCTGATATATTTACAAAATAAAAATATTCATCTTTTTTCCTCCTCTAGTGTTAAATAGCTGCTCTAAACATTCTAGAAACACAAGTAAATGATGAGCCTAGTTTAAATACTTTGTATTTAATCATTTTAGTGAAACAATTGCTCTGCTTAATCTAGTAACAGGCAATGCTTGAAATGGATGTTAGGAGCTGCCACTTCCCTTCTGTTCAGCTATATATGCATGACATGTCTGAAGAGCTACTAATGACATTTTGCCATAGACAGCTTTCAATATGCTGGATTGAACTTTTTACTTGCTTCCCAAAATATTCTACTTCAAATTTCAATAAAAAGCAAAGTGAAGAATCATAGACTTTTCAGAGACTTCAATCAATAGACTTGGAAACAAATTATAGCTATCAAAACATTTACAATACAGCACAAGAAGAAACAAGGTTTGGAAGGAATTATATACAGTTGTATCTAAACAAAGCTTTGGCAATGACAAACTTAGAGGAGAGATTAGTGTGATAGTTTGTTATTCTGTAGCTGCTCTGCAAGAGTGCTTTATGCTTTTCTTAGAAGCAAGTATGGGAGGTAGAAGTTGGAAAAGTTGGAGTTCTGATCCAATAGAGCAGATTTATTGTATAAGCGAAACCTGATTTATATCAGCAGGAGGGTGATACATCTTCATGAATGAAATGTAAAGACCACCTTACATAAACAGACAGATGGCTACCAATTAACCCACATGATTTTAGTGAGTGAAAATTGAGAAATCTTTAGCTTGTTTA
>NW_008654047.1:0-5248 GCF_000695815.1 Acanthisitta chloris | reverse complement strand
TCCTGAACATGCAGATTTCTGGAGTGACAGGAGGTCCGCTATAGTTTATGACTCAGCCATTGACTAATTAGTTGCAGAATGAGAAGTAAACACAATATAAATTCGGAACTTCTTCTGCTATCACGATTTAGTGTTTGCAGAAGCTGCCTGAGAAAAGATAAACAGTCCTGAGAGGAGGAACGAAATTATTCTACTAGGCCTCACAAGATTAAATTCTAAAAGGTAACAACATGATTAACATCTGCTTGCCAATCCACAAGGCTGGATTATAGGCTTACGTTATAAGATATGTGTCAGGGAAGGCCAAAGAGTAATGTCACATCAAATCTTTTCTCTGAAAATAACCTTGAGTGTTCAGAGATTACATCTAGTCCATGAAAATATAACTCTTAAATACTCTTTTCTAATGATTTCTAAGGTAACACATTTTGTGCAAAGACAGAGGAATGATTCAGGCTGGTCTTCCCAGTTATGAACCTTCTTTGCTAGCTTCTCATTTTTGAGTGTTTAAACTAAAATTCAAGCACAAGTGGAGATGGTATCATTCATCTGTTTGAGCTCCTGGGGGCATTAGCACAGGGTCTTGCTGGACAGGATTTGTTTTACATGTATTTAAGCTAGTCATATATGAACAAATGGTAGGAATTACACTGCAGCTTGGACAGCCCCAGCATTGAGTGCTATTCAAATAAGCAATTTTAATGTAAAAATCCTATGTCTTTATGAGTTTAGTTTTCTTTCTTTTAGTTGAGACAAGGTGCAGGGACTTCATACAGTCAGTTTTAGCAGTTTACGGATAACTGTGTCTGTTTAGACTACCAGAACTTATAGTATTAGCACTCTTAAAATAGGCAAAACAATAGGATTGAAATACAGTAGGATAGAGTGCCATTTCCAGTACCTAGAAAGTGTTAGAAGCGATAAAAGATCTCTTTAAATATTTACTTTAATTGGCCTATTTTATTCTGAACCTTGGGGAATTTTGATTCTGGCTTAGGTTATGTTTTCCATTCACATATATTTATGAATTGGGTTTCATTGGAAGTTGAGCATATTGTTCACTGATCTATAGTTATGGTGCAAGACGGATTTGTAGTTCAGGTGCTTCACTATGTCTGTGATCCTGTCTCTCCTAAATACCATGTGGTATTGTCATTACCTTAGACATTTCTGACATTCACATTTCTGCTGATAGTATCAGCCATCCTAGTCCCTGCTGAGAATAGTACTGATCCTTCTCATTTGTGGCAAGTCCTTTGCTTGAGATGATCCACAGCATCTTCAGCATACAAGTGGTTCAGGTGCTTCACTATGTCTGTGATCCTGTCTCTCCTAAATACCATGTGGTATTGTCATTACCTTAGACATTTCTGACATTCACATTTCTGCTGATAGTATCAGCCATCCTAGTCCCTGCTGAGAATAGTACTGATCCTTCTCATTTGTGGCAAGTCCTTTGCTTGAGATGATCCACAGCATCTTCAGCATACAAGTGTAATGATGGTTAAATCTTTCCCTCACCTGATGCAGCTGAAGGAACATCTGTGGCAATATATACATTGCTCACATGGTTGAGTGTGATAACCTGTGGCAGGTTTTCACTTTTCAGAGCAATTTGGAAAAATCACTGAATTTCTTGGCCTGCAGCTGCTGTCCTTGGCATGAGGGGTTTGAAAATGTGCCTTTATTGCCCTTAGTACTTAGGTGGAAATGCGAGGCTGCATTTCCTGATAGGAATCTACTAGGCTCAGGTTAGAGGCTACTACAGCCTGAGTGTAGCTGCTGTGCTATAGTTACTTTGTCTGAAAGGTGCTTGGTGCACTGTAGAAAAGTTGACACTGCCTAACCTTCACCCAGACACAATCCCTTTTTTTGTTCTTCAGGTCTTATGATATGGTGTTTATGGACCTCACCTTGCAACCTGTTCTGGGCTTCCATTCCCTCCTGAAATTACATGAATCAGTATTGCATGAAATAGGATGAAAATTGCATTTTGCCTTAAATTATAGGGAAGTTTGCCGTGGTATGTGCCCATCTCACAGGGAGCTTTGTGCACTGTGGGAGCTCTGACTGTGCTGAAGGGTGGGAATATGCTTCAGTAGAAGCAGGAGGTAAAGACCACGCAACTCCAGTGTGCTTTTGGGAGTTGCAGCAAACCTGATTCTGCCTGGTTCTCACCTCCAAATTCCTTCTTGGAAGTAGTAACACACTTTCATACCATGAAGACTTTCAGATAGTGGGGATTGCTGTTTTACAGATGACATACAGTACCTTGAGCCTCAAGGGCCTAGGAGGTTTAGCTAATGTCTAAGGAAGTGATGACTCTTTCTGTGCCTTGTGAACCAGCTGTGCCTCATGCTGCTCCCAGCTGTGCACATTTTAATGCTGATGTTGTGTTGTGTTCTGCCTTCTCAGAACTGTCTTGGAATGACATTTTCAAACCCTGTTTCTTTTATGTCTTTCATTATTGGAATGTCAATCCTCTGATACTTGCAAGTGGAAGCACAGCAATGCTCTAAAATTCACTGAAAGCGAATTATTTAGCGTTACATCCTGATGTCATGTTAGGCACAAATCCTCAGGAATTCTTTCATATTTTCCAACTTAAGGTCTTTTAGTTTGAGGAGACTTTGATTAAATTCAGACTGAATCAAATCTGAATAATAGCAGAGGGTAAGGATGGTGTGCACTTTGACTTTAATAGAGCAGAAGGCTCAGTTTTATTCAAAGCCATAGCTAAAAATACCTTGAACCCACTATATGATAGCAACATATTATGCTGTGGAAGTAACAGGGGTTAATCAAAACAGTAGTAAATTCAATCTTCTGCTGAATATAGGGAATTTTACCTAATAAGCAAAGATTGATTTAGCTTTTAGACTTATTTCAGTACCAGTTCTGCTTTTTTTATTTTCTCCATCATTATTATAAGTCTTTGGCAAAAGAAGCAAAACCAAAATAGTTCCCCACCCAGTATATTCCATGGTCTTGAGGCAAGGGAAAGGAAATAGCCGTGCTGTTTGCACAATGGCTGTGTGGAGTAGCACACTTAAATCTTCAGCATCATAATCAATATGCCATAGTAGTGTTAGAAATATACATAAACAGCATTATCAGTGTCTCTAGATGAAGTGCAGTTAGGTTAGGTGCTGAGAAATCTATCCTTCCAGCTCTCTGAACCACTTAAAAAACAGCAGTAGTTTTCCATCCTTTCCACATATTATGGCCATGGAATTCTGTTCATCTAAATGTGCAGCTTTGACTCATTGAATGGAAGTAATGTAAATGAAATCCAAATTACATCTGTGTTGTGTTATAATGAATAATGTCTGCTTGCTAAGACACTGAGTCAAGGACCTGGTTCTCTGTGGAAGGAAAATATTTCTGTGTTGTACTGGAAAAGCTGACAAGCATACATCTGTGTGCTCTGCTTCACACGCTCAACACCAGAAATAATGCAAATTGTTGATTTGGCTACCACTGGGAAAAACATGGCTCGAGAATCACACCACTTTCTGCGTGATTAATTTTGAGAACCATAATGCAAAGTCTTGAGCACTTTTTTTTTTTTCCAAAGTCTGCTTAGCTTGCCTTTCATATTTTGTATTACTTGTGGTGTTAGCTTCAGTCTGGAGTGTCTTAAGCAAAGTTCAACAAGTCAATCAACAGTTATTTTTATCCAAGACAGATAACCGATTAACAAAGCAGGATGTGTAACAGGGTATCTGAATTGTTCATGTATGTGCAAGCAGTTTTAATAAACACTTTAGCTTTCTGCACAAGCAACCCTTGTTATAGAGTTTGAGATGTTTGTATGATTTATATGAGGGCTGTTCTAAGGTCTCTAAACTTCTGATTCTGAATTTCACTGTAAGGTCAGCTCTGAATGTGAGCAAACCTTAAACATGACATTTGACTTTCCTTTGTTCTTGTGGTCCTGTTGCATAAAGCTGTATGAGTAGGTACAAGATTTTTTTCAGAGTAATATGATAATAGCACATCAAAATTTCTGAAAGGTCATCTAATAAGTGTAAACTGTTTCATCTCTTTAATTTGTGTATGATATATGCTCATATAGCCAACACCAGTTTTAAAACTGCAAGCACAGTTTAGAAGACATTTGAAAAAAGGTTGAAAACCTGTATGATCCTGTAACAGACAGTGATTCAATTAATTTTTCAGTGCTCAGATTAAAAATGAGAGGTTTGTTTGAAATGGAAAGGAAATAGTCATTAGGAACAGTTGCTCAGTACCAATCCTGCTGCTGGCGGGAGGAAGCTGGAAGACTTTGGGATACTGAATCCTGCTGGCAGGACCAGAGGAGGCCAAACTTTTACCATATCAGCAAAACAGAAACAGTGCCAGAAATTCAAATTGGTGCTGCTTCTCCTGGTGCTATACTTTTCTCCAGCATTGGTTGACTGTCTGTGCTGATGGCTAAGGGTTATATGTCCCAAAATTGAAGTCCCACCTTAACTAGAGCCGAGCACCCAAGAAAGACCTAGGTAAAGGGAGCCTTCTAGGACCTAACTCTATTAACTAAACAACACCAAAAGACAGAGAGTAAAAGCTGCTGCCAGCTATCACCTAAGCACCTTCTTGTTTGACATTGTGTGTTGCTTCCATGCCCACAACTGGCTTTATCTGGATAACCCAGAGTCTGTTTTCTACCCAGACTTGATTTTGGTCCAAGAACTAGACAGCTGAACAACTAAACACAAGGCAGCCCCAGTGCAGCATGTGCTCTAGGAGCATATATAACACATTCTTGGGAAGTTGAGAACTCTGCAGCTTTAATAGTTGTGGTAATGTAAACAAGGCTAAGAGAGTTACTCGTTGCTGTCTGGAACATGTGTGCAGGAGCACACATACATACTGCAGGAACCACTGCTGACTGCAGTAGACAGGTTTTGTTTTAAAAACAGGTTTGTTTTTAAAGGCTCTAAGAGAAACTCTGCTGTGTTAGGTATGCTGTTGCAGATGAGATTCCCATTTCCTTATCAGCCTGAAAGGACTTAGGCCTTTATTTCCCTAGGGAGAAACTTTCACCATTGAAAAGGCCTTGGGCCTTTTCAGTGCTTTCATCAGCACCAAACAAAGGCTCTTGGTTTATTTTTATTGCCATTTGTGCAAGTAGGAGGACACCTTTGATAAGAGAATAATGTCCATTAGCATAAATTAGCTTTTTATTTGTAGTCTTCTCTTCATAGTGAATATGAAAAAGTAATGTGATATATATATATATATA
>NW_008654046.1:0-749 GCF_000695815.1 Acanthisitta chloris | reverse complement strand
TTTTTGGGCTGATTTGGACTGATTTTGGGCTGGATTTTGGCTGATTTTGGGCTGATTCTGGGCTGTAATTTTGGGCTGATTTTGGCTGATTTTGAGTAAATTTTGAGCTGGATTTTGGGCTGATTTTGGGCTGGATTTTTGCCTCATTTTGCCTGATTTTGGGTGAATTTTGGGCTGATTTTGGGCTGTATTTTTGTGTGATTTGTGTGTAATTTTTGGGTGAATTTTGGGCTGATTTTGAGCTGGATTTTTGGGCTGATTTGGACTGATTTTGAGCTGGATTTTGTAGTGATTTTGGGCTAATTCTGGGCTGGATTTTGGGCTGATTTTGGCTGATTTTGAGTAAATTTTGAGCTGGATTTTGGGCTGATTTTGGGCTGGATTTTTGCCTCATTTTGCCTGATTTTGGGTGAATTTTGAGCTGGATTTTGGTCTGATTTGGGCTGATTTTGTGTGAATTTTGGGCTGATTTTGAGCCGGATTTTGGGCTGATTTTTGTGTGATTTTTGTGTCCTTTTTCTGTAATTTTTGGGGGAATTTTTCTGTGAATTTTGGGCTGATTTTGTGTGATTTTTGAGCTGATTTTTGCTCTGATTTTGTGTGATTTTCTTGTCCCTCAGGTCCTGGAAGGGGAGTACAACAGGACATGGACTGAGCGTTGGGGGGTCTCTCCATCCCCCCAAACTCTCTCCCTGCTCTGGGCTCTCTCCGTGGCAATTTTCTCCGTGGGGGGAATGGGCACTGCCCTG
>NW_008654045.1:0-9273 GCF_000695815.1 Acanthisitta chloris | reverse complement strand
TTTATTTTTTTGGAGGTACAAAACTTCAATGACAGCACTGCTGACTGCCAAAATTGACATGTATTTTAACTTCTGTTTCAAGCAGTGGATAATCACAACAAGAGGGCACATATTCAGGGATGGGGCTGCAAATTCAATTAATCTCAGGTGTAATTCTCAAAGCAATTCATTATAACATAATGCAGCACTTGAAAGGATCTAAATTACAGCAGCTGAAGCTGGTTAAAGACCAGAGGCAGATGAAGAAGCTTCCCAGAAGCTCCTGGTGACCAGTTCAACCTTCCTCTGCCTCCTCTCTGACACACCATTCTGGGCAAAAGGCAGATCTACTCTTCTGAGCCAGGCAAGTAAAGAAAAAAAGGATAAGAAAAGAAAAATGTCAGGGAAAACAGGAGAAAAGGCAGAATGGCTGTGGGGGAAGCAAGTGTCAGGGGGTTAAGGTCTAAGCTTCTTCTCAAAAATACATGAACTATTCCAGCTGCAGGTTATGAAGTATTTCTATCCAAAAAATCTGGTGACCAAGAGCAAAATTTTTAAGTGGCTTGCATATCTCTCTGGGTTCTTGAGATAATAATATAGCTGTCTGTTCCTTATTTTGTAGGTCATTTATACAGCTCATCTTCTAAACCTTTCTCCCTGCTAATACTCAAAAGGTTGTTACTGGAATCCCAAACTCTTTGCCATTTTGCAGAGCTGAATCTGGACACATAACATTATCAATTCAGCAAAGTGTGTCACTATGGGAACTGTTTCTCCTGCCACACAGAGTTGGGAATGAACTGGGAACTGGCTGTTTACACACATTTGTGTGTCTGCCAGGCAGGCACCTACATAAACATTCAGATGCAGAGATGCAAATTTTGCCATTAAGTGTTTGCATTTCTTTGCTTCTCCACTTCTTTTTAGTTTGCTCCATTTAGCATAGATTATCTTGCTAAGTCTGGCAACTAGTCAATTACTGAATTCCTTTCAAAGGAAAGAGAAAGGAAGATTACAAAACTCATCAAACTGGCATAAATCACCATATCTTCCCCACCTGAGGATCTGACCCTCTAACAGTGGTTTCTTTCTTCTTTCGAAAGGTAATTATTCTATTAAAATTAATAGTAAAATGAATACTGCTGTGACCGAATTACATGGGATAAGCGTGAAATACTGTGATCTGTTCTGCTATGAATTAGTAATTATAGTGTGCCCAGTGCAATTTGCATACTTGCCTCTCCTTCCCTGCTCTCTGCCTTGGTTTAGTTGAGCTCTCAGCTCTCCAGGCTTGGAGCTGGAGATTGGTGGTGGTTTGCTCAAAGAGGTGTTTGCAGAACACTGCACTCCTGAGTTTTCAGATAGCAGAAGAAGTTAGCAGATAAGCTTGAGTTTGTTTGGTATTTGAAATGGCTGTGATTGCCTTTCTAAATGTGGTCGTGCTTTTTTTTTTTTTTTTGGTGCTTATATAGATGAAGTGTGTCAGGGGGAAATAAGAGGGAAAAAACTCCATCTCCTTTTCACCTCTTATTTCTGAGTGAACAGTTTGGCTTCATGATATGACTTTGAGTTGATGCTGCCTGGAGCAGTGAAAATAGTTGGTATCTCAAAGGGATGACTCCCAGAATAAGGGAGACCCAGCACAGGAGGAGGTGATGGGTCTGCAATAGCTTCTGTTTTGGCTAGTGCTGCATCCACCTGCTGGCACTTAAGTCATTTGTAGAAAGTTAAATTTAACCTTGAAGAAGATAAATGATACTGGGATGAAGGGAAGCCTTTCCCACAAATATCTTGAGACACAAACCTTGGGCCAACAATAGCAATTACTTATCAAGCAAAGGATGGCAGGGAAAAAAAAATTTTTTTTTTTTTTTTTTTTTTTTTTTTGCTGTATGGTCATAGGGCAGAAGTCAAGCATCAGGCCCAGGCTGGTTTCTCAGGATGACAGAGATCCAGCTCTGAGTTGTCAGGGAAGGTTTTCCTTTCAGCCCTGCCATGCCAGGGTACCTGTTCAGCTCAGCTCAGGGGCATCTCCACCTCAATAGATGCTAAATACCTCCTGGTAGAACAGAATGTGTGGGAGAAAACTGAGATGAGAGACCTACTCCCCTTCAACCTGCAGTGGTTGCAATCTGATGTCCTACAAGAGCCACAAACTCATCTCCAGAGGTGGAGAGAGGAAATCACAGCTGCATAGGCAAGCTGGGAAAGCTCTAGCTGGCTGCATTCCTGTGAAGTAATTGCTTTTGTTAATAGGATTTTATTGTTATTAACCATATTAGGATGGTCACAGGCTGGTTTAGATAGCTTATGCTTGATTAAATAATGACCTGCTGTAGCAAGAAATGCAAACTCATTCCAATGAATGAAAAACTGGTTTGGCTTTCCTGAGAATAATATGCAGCTATTACTGGGGAAAAAAAAAAAAAAAGATACTTAATTAAGATAATGTATTTTGTTTCTTTGGATACACCCTGATCTTTACAATCCCCAAGCTAATAAAAGGTTTTTCCTTTGTCCTCCCTAAAATAACCTGTACAGTGCAGAGCTTGACCAGCTCAATAGAAGCACTTTTTCACCCTAAGAAAGCAATCTCAGACAACTTGTAAAAAGGTCATATAAACTTTAGATGCAAGCTGTTATTTTTAATTCATGCAGTCTATACGTGTTTCCTAGCACCTGCACTGTCCTTTCTGCAAATTACATCCCTTTTGTGAATATAAACAGTTTATTAAAACTCCTGTATTAATTATTTAAATGAGTTTATAAATATTTGAGGAAGCCCATGCAAAGACACTCGTAATAAATTATCATATTCTGCCATCATTGAAAGCTAAATTAAAGAACTCTGAAAATTGTCTGCTATAAGAAACCCATTTCTGCTGCTTGTCATCCCCAGGTCCATGGTAAGAGGGTTTTGTCTATGTAGCAGCAAAAGACACAAAAATCAGCACCTAAAGGTCAAAGTGGAACAACAACTTTTGTATCCTAGAGTGTCTGTACTAAATATAACACACAATTGAGTATGTGAACATTCCATTACCTATGCTCTGTGTCTTATGGAGAGAACCATTGGTTTCCAGCCTTGACTTTGGGATCACAGGTGTGGAGACTGAATTAATGAGCAGAAGGGGAACTGGTACTGAGGAGTAGCCTGGAGCAAGTGAGAGAAGAATTCACTCACACAGATCGATTGATTGAATGAGAAGTCAGATACTTTAAGTAGTGCTGGAAAGAATATCAATCCTGCAAGTCTATGGCAGATCAACCTGAGCAGTGCAAGGGGATTTTTTTTATATGAGTGGAAAGGCATAAAAAATCAACCCCAAAGTTAAATAATAACTGGCAGCAGCAGTATAGTAAAAACGTATATGGATAAATTTTACTGAAAAGTCTTTTCCAGATGAAAGAAAACTTCAGCTCTGGAGAGCTCAGTTTTGCAGTGTTGGTTGGTAAGGTGAAGATTCATTTTTGGGCCATTCCTGTCTTTTGATTCCCTTTCTCCATGCACATGGTGATGTTTGGCTGTCAAGGACATTAGATATTATAAAGGGCAAGTGCCAATCAGGCCAGAAATGCTTCTGCAGAATTTGGGTAATGAATAATTAAACTGATTAAATAGAGATGTCCAATGATGATCCCCTTCACCGTGTGTTCCTTTCTTAATTGTTTTGTGTTCAAGGAGCCTCTTAAGGTAGATTTCTTGGTACCTTGGTAAAGTCAGTTTGTGGTCAGGCTAGATGGACTAGGAGATGCTCCTGCTGTAAAACCTCAGACTGTGAACTGAGGTGATGGTGGATAAAACCAAAACACTTGCAAAGATGGACTGACCTCTATGAGGAATGACAGTTCAGAGTGGCTGCAGTCACTTGAGTTTTCCCAACACCTGTCACTCACCTGCTTTGCTCATTCATCCATATTCTCTCCCACTGATGATCACTGCTGAAGCAGAAAACAGAAATCTTACTGGTCTGAAGACTGCAACGTAACACCCAGAACTAGGGAATTCAGAACTGGTCTGAAGACTGCAACGTAACACCCGGAACTGGGGAATTCAGAGGCAAAATATCTTTCTTATTTGATCTACATTTGATCTTCCAGGTGCTTTTGGAGGTGAATATTTAGAAAGAAAACCCAGTTATTTCAACCTTGAGCTGTTTGAAAGTGCTTTAAAGCAATGAAGGGAAGGAGGATTACAAGCTTATAGAATTATAAAATTATGAAATTTCATCTAAACCTTTCTGTTCAGTTTTCTGGTAACTATAGCAATTCTCAGTACCTTTGTGTAGCTATTCATCTTTGGAAGGCTTCTGCTTGTATGTGTTCTGCAACTGGCAGAGCTGAACATACTCTGCAAAGCATTTTACGCTAGCTCATGCACAGATTTGTAAAAGAACTCGGGCTGGGCACGCTCAGGCTGCACTTGCATTCATTTTGTATGAGCATTAATGAGATCAAGTAGAACAAGGACAGGTGTTTGTAAAAACCAAAATGTTTAACTCCTATTTGTAGTGACATGAATAGAACTTGCAGTTTCCCAGCTAAGAATCATCTAACTGGAGTGGGCATGAGATTCCTGGAGTATCTGGAGTCTAAGAGCCACAGCTCCTTCCATCTGCTTAATTTTTTTCAAGAGTACATCTTGTGCATGACAATGGAAATAATGATCTTTGTATGAATTCCAGATTATTCACTCTAAGGACAACAGGGTAAGGTCATTGTATAAATTATTAGTAGCAAAGGCTTATTTAGGAAAAGTGAAATCCAGGGACACTTCGAAGGTAAAAAGGAGGGGGGAGGAATCACTGTGAGTGGTAGTGAATTTTCATCTTTTCAAATAATACAACTCAGTGTTGAAATGTCACGGCCGTGTTGGTTTTGGCACAGCTCATGTCTTTTTGCCTTCATTCAATTTAAGTGCCCATTAACAGACTTCTCAGCTCCGTAAAATGTTTCAGAGTAAATAAGCATTATGAGCACTGAAGGAAAACATAATTTCAAAGAAAAGCTTGTCAGTTAAGGTCAGTTTAATATCCACTCATGAATTTTGCTATTTGTAAGTCTCGCTGATAAGCTTTTATAATTGAGTTTCTTCTCTTACTCCGTGCATATTGAAGCAGTAATTAAGCTATGATATGAGATACAAAATATCGTGTGCTCGATTCATCAATTTTTGTTCAGTCTTGCAGTTGTTGTTCCGATTGCACTGGCATTGTTGCACTGAAGTATCTCCCAATCTATCATGTCAAGATTATGCATGATGTAATTTGTAAGAGCAGCTGGGGATTTGTTTACCAAAAACAAATGTTCCTTTAATCTTTAAAACAAAATTAGACTTGTCTTACATCAGAGAACAAAGAGATTTGAATGAATACAACACTTTTAATAAATCAGTAATTACCTTGTGCAGTGGCAGTTGGTTCATTTAACTGAACCTTTGAAAACAACTTCCTGCACACAGATTTTAAACTCTGCTCTTCTGGGCTGTGGAGATTTAAGTACTCTAAAAGTGTGTTATGAGCACTCCCCAGTTCATGGAAGAGAATTTGGACCATGTTGTCTTCTCCCAGCAGAGATAATTGCAAGGTAAGTAAACTACCTCCTAAAGAAATTTGCAGGCTCTTCCTCTTGGTATGACTATGCATAAAACATCACACACCACATGCAAGTTCATAGTAGCATCATTAGGGCAACAAAATCTTCCTTAGTCTTCATTTCACATGGAATCATGCCTACTACAAGAGCATGGGGCACCTGACCCTGTACAGTGTGAGTTTGGTTGGTGAGACTTTGAATAAACATATTTCTGTCATTGATATGGACTGAAAATAGCTGGTGGGTACAAACAACAACAAAGGGCTGCTCCATCCTTTCCTGGAGCACTCTGGGTTATCCATGGCTTGTGTCTATCAGGGCTTTGACCTGCATGAAAACCAAGCAGCTGCATGCCAAACTGCAGCTATTGAAGGATATTCTGCTGCATATGTCATGGGATAATAGATTTTTCACATATTTTGTTAGGCTGCAGGATACAACAGGCAGAACATTTTGGAGAAAGAACACGTAACGAGAATGTATTCTGAGACGTCAGGTCAAGCACAGATGAACTTCAGCTAAAACTGAGAAGTGTTTTAATCAGCAGCTATGGAGCAGTTAGGCACCTTCCCTGCTACTGGACAGGGCAAAGACTTTGTGTTGGTGGGTGCTTTGGACATAAGGATGACCACAGCAGCAGGGATTTGTACTAGTGGGAATCTGATTGTTATAACAGATCAAAATTAAGGAGTGTTTTGCTTCAGAAATTTTTCAGCTCTGATTAATTATCCCCTTGCCTTCCTTTTTAAAGGAAAAATAGCAGATGGCTTCATGTACTTCACACCTCTTAGCAGTCTCTTTTTTCCAAAAATTCCTCAATATCCAGATTTTAGGAGAATTATAGAATCACAGAATAGTTTAGGATAGAAGGGAGCTTAAAGCTTATCTCATTCCAAGCCCCTGTCATTCCATACCATAGGACATCATGCTCAGTATATAAGGTAGGAGGAAGGAGGACATCTGGAGCGATGGTGTTTGTCTTACCAATGAGCCATTACATGTGATGGGCCCTGCTCTCCTGGAGGTGCTGAACACCACCTACTCATGGGAAGCAGTGAATAAATTCCTTGTTTTGCTTTGCTTGTGTCTGCAGGTTTTACTTTGTCTATTAAACTGTCTTTATCTCAACCCATGATCTTTTCTACCTTTTACCATTCCAATTCTCTCCCCAATCCTGTTGGTGAGGGAGTGGAATCATTGTGTGGTGGCTGCGTCGTGGTTCTTGGTTGCTGGCTGGAGTTAAACCACAACAAGGTGTCCTGTGCAGGGTCAGGAGCTGGACTACAATGACCCTTCAGGATCCATTCCAGCTCAGGATATTCTATGATGAGATGATTCTCTAATCATTATCATTGTATGTAATAAAGTAGAAGAGCTGTGAAACTCAGTGCCTTGTTGTTCTGATCCTTTGTCTGTCGAGAAATACCAAACATACCCACACACACAAAAAAAAATACAAAAGCAACCCAAAAAATCAAGACAATGAGATGGATGAGCATAATATTCCAGCTAAAGCCAAACTGGTTCCAGGCAAGCTGCAGAAAAAGTGAAATGATGCCACTCTGAAAAAAACTGGTACCCAAATCCAATGGCATAATGTCAATACAGAAACATTTTGGAGAAACCAACTCTATTCTTGATCAGAAACAGTCCAGGAAGAAGGGATAGTTCCATAATGGACTTGGTAGAAGGTGATTTTCCTCGGGACTCCTCAGACTGGAGGCAAAAGTGTGGTATATTTCCTCTATATTTCTGAATCAAATATATTTATAAAAGCAGAGTTCATAAGAGTTTTGTTTGCATCAAAACCTCACAGGAACAGAGAAGTGTGATATAATTGTGTCTTACACGGTCATCTTTAAAGTGAAAAGGAGTTGGTCTGGATTGAAGTACATTTTTAAGTCTCAGAATCCTCCTCCAGGCACCCTATCCTTCCCTCACTTCCCATTTCCTCCTGTCCCCTCCCCTGCCTTCCCCACCTCACCCCTAATGAAAAACATGTATTAATAAAAGCAAAGTACATAAGAGATTTGCTTGCATGAAAAACTCACAGCCACTGAGCAGTGTGTCATAAATGTGTATTATGTTGTCGTCCGTAACGTGAATCCGAGTTCGTCCAGGTTGAATTGCCATGTTAAGTCTCAGAAAGCTCAACAGCCCCAAATGAACACAAAGAATGTGCTACACTTCACAAAACCCTTCCCGTCCCCTTCCCTTCCCCTTCCCTTCCCCTTCCCTTCCCCTTCCCTTCCCTTTCCCTTCTTTTTCCCTTCCCTTCCCCTTCCCTT
The DNA here is from genome assembly GCF_000695815.1 of Acanthisitta chloris. Classification (NCBI taxonomy): domain Eukaryota; kingdom Metazoa; phylum Chordata; class Aves; order Passeriformes; family Acanthisittidae; genus Acanthisitta; species Acanthisitta chloris. Next base: position 1,411 of record NW_008654045.1, on the reverse strand, counting down.
TCCCTTCCTTTCCCTTCCCTTCCCTTCCCTTCCCTCTCCCTTCCCCTTTCCCTTCCCTTCCATTCCCTTCCCTGGGCAGCACTCTCAGCATCCAGCACAGTCGCCAGAATTTCACACATGCGCACTCAGGTTTCAGTAGCACTTTTATTTCTGCCCTGTTGCCTCTTAGGGTTGCAGTTTCCTTGGTGCTAAGGACTTGTCTGTGCTCAGAGAACTTGTTTCCCTTCCCTTCCCTCTCCCTTCCCCTTTCCCTTCCCTTCCATTCCCTTCCCTGGGCAGCACTCTCAGCATCCAGCACAGTCGCCAGAATTTCACACATGCGCACTCAGGTTTCAGTAGCACTTTTATTTCTGCCCTGTTGCCTCTTAGGGTTGCAGTTTCCTTGGTGCTAAGGACTTGTCTGTGCTCAGAGAACTTGTTTTCCGAGGAATTTTTTTACTGTGTGGTGAGAATTGTGACACTTTGTGCACATTTGGGACTGAGGAAAATGGGTAGAATTTTTCTCTGAATTTTCTAATTTTATTATTCTATCTCCAGTAGATACTGATAATGGAATCTGAGGCTATTTAGAACCTGGATTTTTTTCCATTAAGTGGCCCTTGGCATTTTTTTTCAATACAATATGCTACTTACCATAGTCCAACGCCTTTTAAGACTACCCATATAGAATGAACCTTTTTCTGTCAAAATTGCTTCTGAGCTCCATAGTTTTGCCATTCCCTGATGCATTATCCAGACAGATCAGGTTGTTTCTTGACCACTTCTTCATCCCAAAAGTTTTATTAGCATTTCACCTGTCAATTACAATTAGAAAAGTAACAAAGTTTTGGGAAGGTTGCAATAGATCCAATCTCAGACACAAGTGTGGGAGAATAATCCTAAATCATTCTTGGATGTGGTTTTTTTTTTTTTCTCCTGACATGTTTAGTTGTCTTCTTGAAGCATCACTGGGCATCTTCTTCTCATGAAGTCTAGCATGATCTCAGCAAAGTTTGTCAAGTAAGAGCTGCACCAGCAGTAAGACAAGCATGTATATCTGATTTGAGATTAGATTCCATCTTCTGCAGCTTCACTCCTTTCTTCTTCTTCCTCCAGCCTTTTCCAGGGATAAAGTTCTGCTTTTCTCTCTCTACAGATTCCATTCTTCAGTGTCTGATTGGTAAATTAGGTCTATAGGCATATAAGAACATAAGGATTAGAATCCTTTAAATCCTTAATCCTTTAGGCTTGAAGAGAATCATTAAGGCTGGAAAAGAACTTTAAACTCATCAAGTCCAACCAGCACCACCACCACCACCACCATGTTCACCACTAACCATGTTCCCAAGTGCCACAGCCACATGTTTTGAACACTTCTAGGGATGGTGACACCACCACTTCCCTGTTCCAGTGCCTGACAATCCTTTCCATG
>NW_008654044.1:0-3810 GCF_000695815.1 Acanthisitta chloris | reverse complement strand
GTGGGACTCGCGGCCTGCCGCTCAGTTCTGCCGCTCAGTTAGGCAGTTAGCAACTTCTCACGCCGTCGATGCGATGCGCATCACGTCGGGGTCACCAATTTGCCGCGATGGAGAGACGGGACGCAGCTTGATGCAAGCAACATGTCCCTTTATTGTTGTTTTTCACAGATCCTTATAGTCCCTTTGCTTAGCATATTCCCTGCTGATTGGCTTATTCTAAACATTAGGCGTGTACCAACTGGTCAGCCTAAGGCACAACAACTTGTTTACCCCAGCAACATCCCAACTGGGGGCTGGTGAGTCAGCACGCAGCGCTTTCTGTTCAGGGGTCCCATCTCCACACCTCCTCCTCCCAAGGCCCTTAGGCAACAAGTCCTAACACACCCCCTGACTAGCCCAGACATGCTGGAGCCTTGCTGAATGCAGCCAGGCCACTCCCCACAAGGTGAACCCCTCAATTCCTCTTGGCCTCCAAGTTTGGACTCGTGTTTCCTCAGCAGCAGGTCGATGCATCCTCCTGGCCAGCATTCCACCATGCCAGTGCCCACGTGAGTACTCCTGAGAATGTGGCTTTGGGATCTGGCTAGGCATTACCAATCCTAGCAGGGGACCTGCAGCAGCTTCTGGCAGGACACAGAAGCAGTTGGGTTTTGGAATGAGTTGTTTTATCTGTTGTTGTGATCCAGGTTTGACTAGAAACGGATGGGAAATAGGTCATATCATTGCTAAGCTGCTTTTTAAAGCAGGCACAGCTGAAAATTCTGGAGATCTGCTTCTGCAAGGATACAGGGCTTGCTTTGCCCCTGGTTGTCTGTGGCGTGTGTGGATGCTGCTCTGCATCCTGCAAACTGCTGACCTGGCACCTTCCTCTGCTGGCGGGGCTCGGAGAGGGGTCGGCATGTGACCAGGGGGCTGCTAGCAGCAGAGAGTGGGGAAAAGCAAACCACAGGGAAGAGAAAACACGTGTTCCCTGCCTGGGACAGAGCGGGGGCTCATCTCCACTGCTTCCAAACGTTAGGCTCTCTTCCCCTCGGGTCATTTTTCCCTTCGCAAGCAATCAAATCACTTTTTAAAAAACTCAGCAGCGACCCAGAAAAGAAACATTTCCTCTTATGGAAAAGCCCTCGGTGATTCAAGGAGGGATCCGAGCGAGCAGGGTCCTGTAAAAATCACTTCAGTGTTTCACTGAGATCATGGGGTGAGCAGAGGGAAGGCAGCAGTGCCTGCTGTGCTGTGCTGAGCCACACAGGGCCCTGCCTGAATGGCTCCTGTGCCCAGCAGGCTCCTGGCGCTGCCCGGGGTGATCCCACACTCAGGCACAAGCACTGGGCATGGTGGTGAGTGGTGCTGCAGGGTCCATCATCACTGCAGTCCCACAGCCAGCCCCTCTTCTCACCCCATATGCTCCTTGCATGGGGTTTTCCCGTGGCATGGCAGGGCAGCCTGGCTGTGGCTCCTGGCACTGTGCTGCTGGCACCAGGCGTGTTTTGTGGCCCGTGGTACCGGAGAGCTAAGTGGCAAGCGTGCACAGGGCCTGGCCATGCCTCTGGGATGCTGGGCACAGCCTTGGCATTCTCCATCTCTGCCGCGTGCTGATCGTGTCTTGCGGAGTTTGTTGTTTGCTCAGGGCTGTCACGGTGGGAGCTGGACCGAGTGAACTCTATGCTCTCTATCATTCTTATCAATCCAAGCCTGGCCCTTTGATTTTTCGACTTGCTTCCACAGCCAACAGCATCAAACCCAGCCCCGGGACACAGGCAATCAAAGCCAAGTTGCCGGCAGACATTCCTCTTCCTCCTCTTGTTGTTTTGGCAGCGGCTTGTTTTGCTTTGTGGTTTCTCCCATGAGCGGAGGGGGCTGCGCGCGGTTGTGAGAAGCCAGGCTGTGTGGCAGTGGGTGGCAGCGAGGCCTGAGGCCTTCCAGACCTTGGGATCACAGGCTTTAGGCCGAGGGAGTCAGTTACATGACACATACATGTATTTTTAAGCCGCCCTCCCTGTGCTCTGTATCCAGCCTGCTGTGGTAATGTGGGGAGCAGTTGACTGCAGTGGCTGTGCAGCATCAAACCTCAGATGTGGGTGCTTCTGCCTCTGTTGCAGCATTGGCAAGTGGGGGAGGATTGTCCACAGGTCCTCCAGTGCCCGGGCAGCATGGTGGCTAAAGAGGAGGCTGGTGCTGCAGGCACTCCGTGGCTGAGTCCCTGCCCTGGCTCTCTCTCACTGGTGTGACCTGCCAGAGGGAGAGTTTGAAAGCAGGTGGAAGGATGGATGTAGGTGGTGGAGAGAGGATGCTCCCAAGCTACAGCTGCAGAGTGCCAGCCCTGCTCCTGGCAAAGATACCCTGCACAGAGTCTGTGGGGCTGGGGTGAGGGTCGGAAGCCAAGTCCCCCTAGCTGTGCTGCACAGAGCATCCTGCCCTGTGGTGCCAGTTTGGGACCCTGTGGGACGTTCAGGGTGATGCCAGCAGACACCCATGTATGCCTATGGCCATGTCTCCGAGGCTCCCAGAGAAGCAGCAAAGCAAACCCCAGGCACTCCTGGCCAGCACAGCATCAGCCTTTTGTCTTCAGCTTATCTCGAGCTGGTTTTAATTTGCGGTCCCTGATTGCGTGCAGTGACCTCGGCCTGAGCCTGCTCCGCAGCTGAGTGCCCCGGAGAACATCATAAATGCCATTGATCTGAAGTCACCCGCGGGAGAAGCAAGGAGCTGGTGCCCTGCACGTGGGAGAGGGCATGGCCGAGAGGGTGCTCCTGTCTGCTGGAGCAGATGGGGTTTGTGCCAGCAGGACACAGCTCCTCAAAGTCCCCATCGAGGCAGACTTCGGTGTGACACTGTGGGGAGCAGCTGCCTTTGAGCAAACAGCCCAGAGCTCACTGCCTGCAGTGCCTGGGGATGGGCACCAAACGCAGGTGCCTCACAGCTCAGCATGGCACACATAGCTCCCTCTGCACCCGGGTGCACAGGGTCATGGCTTGCTCCCTCCTTATTTAAGGGGCAAATAGGAGCTGGTGGTTTCTGTGGTGTATTCATCTTTTGTAAGAGCCCAGGGCACTGTAATGATGGCAGGAAAGGTGCTACACCTGCTGGCAGCCAAATGGCATCCCACACACAGCCAATCCAGCCTCAGAACCTGGAGTGGGAGAGAGGAGGTGCCACCCCAGGGGCAGTCGGGTTCAGGGACAAAGCACAGTGTCACCATGACCTGTTTCTCCACCAGCACATCCAGCAGCAAGTGGTGTGGTTGGGGTGGCAGGAGCTGGTGGTTCTGGTGTAGGAACTGGACTCCCAGGGATGAGCTCAACCTTGCTGGCAACAGTGGTGTTTTGGTGCACATTTTGAGGGTGCTGCAGCACGGGGAGTGAGATGGGACTGGGGGAAGGCACGAGCACCTTAGTTGCAAGGTGCACAGTCCAGTGGTTCATGTTGGGATGTCGCATGGGCAGCAAGGAGCGTTCCCTGTCCTCAGCCCCCTGCCCCAGCCTGGCACCCCTCGCCACGAAGGGGCCGGAGAAGTCGGGAGCAGTCATTTTCCGGAGGCTCGCGAGTTTGGAAAATAAATAGCCTCGCGCTGTAGGTTAAGCTTGGCATCCTGGTGGATTAATCACGCTGGCTGCAGCCAGCACTGAGAGCCTCGGTGACGAGAGCTGTGGTTTATAGATGATGATTCATCGACTCGACTTAGAGCGACCACGTTATTCCAGCAGATTGCAAAATCATAAGAGGAATGTTGTGGTTAGTTTACGGCTTAACTATGCAAATCGTCAGGAAGCTTTCCGAGCCGGAGAACGTAAGGCTGGGCGGTGAGCAGGG
>NW_008654043.1:0-11739 GCF_000695815.1 Acanthisitta chloris | reverse complement strand
TCAAAATGAGACTGGATGTGGCACTTATGCATATATATATATAACTACTATACTGAGACAGCGGTTTAAAAAGTGACACAGTGTTTTATTGTCACCTATAATCTAAATAAGGCACTAACTCCTGAAAAAGTCTGTTTTCCACACCCACTCAAGCTTTGTGCTGCTACAGAGCAAGTGTCTCTTCTTTTTACAAGACGGGAAGAACAACAGCCACAACCCTAAGGCTGTGCTCAGTTTGCATCACACATGTTCCTACATCTTCAGGTTTTGGTGGGGGTTTGCTCCCTCCTTACCACGTGATTGATCTCTGACAAGTTCCAGACACACTGACACCTGCACATCCTTGTAGATACACAATAATGGACATTTTGAGCTACTTACAGCTATTTTCTCTAAATAAAGTTTTATGGCCAGTAAGTACCTTGCTCTAAGCCCTAATTAAAGGATTTGGGGCTGTTGTTGGTGACAGTGATGTTTAATAACAGAACTAGGCTTGATGACTGGTCAGGGTTGCCAAGAGCTGATGTTTTCCATAGCATATGGCTCTGGGAAGAGAGAAGGCCACTGGGTTCCAACAGGTAACATAGAATAAAATCAAATCCAAACCATCATGTTTGGTATCTTTCCCACTGCTAATACCAGGGGAAAAACAAACAAACATGAATGGTGTCTCCAGACTGTTAATTAAGAGCAAACTACCATGAGTGAGGCAAGACAATGATTTTCTCTTTGGCTCTGATGAAGTTTCACACTCACATGTGCAGATTCTCTGCAATAATGTTGAGGCTGCAGAGGCCAATGGATTGCATCTTCTTATGTCTGCAGGTCAGGAACAGACACAGGAATTCACCCACATACTCAGGCCCAAGGTTTTGCCACCTGAGCAACAGAAAAGCAGGAAACAGCTGTTCAGAGACAACTTACCTGTTGATTCCTGGGATTTGCATCCTTGACTAAGCCAAAGCACTGTTTGGCTGCTTTCCAAGAGCTAAGGATTATCTCTCTGCTAAATGTTTCTGCTGTGGGACTGCTCATCTGCTTTCATGAACAAACAGACTTCAGGGAACAAGTGTTTACTCACAGTTTTAGTATTGTTGCTTTCTGCCTGCTCAGATCTTTCAAAATCAGGTTGACAGTACCATGGAGGATTTGTTCATCATAGGAGAGATGGTCTAATAACAGCCTCAGAGCCCAGAAGTTACTCTAGGAAGAGACAAAACATGATTTAACCTGACAATAACTTCTTTTAAAAAAGGACTAAAATAAAGATCTAAGGAAAAAACAAGTTAAATGTGTCCAAAACCCCCAAGATGGTGTGAAACAGATTTTAAATACAATTTTCTTTATTCTCTTAGAATACAAAACAGGATCTAGGACTCACCCCAAAAGCCAGGGCTATCTCTAAGAAGGAAGTCAAGTATGGAAGATGACAAAGAAGCATCTGCTGTAGTGCTTGTACTGCCAGGATGAGACAGGCCTCGTGGTGCCACTGCAGGGAGACACAGCAACAAGGAGAGAAAGAGATTTAAAAGCCCATTTTCCCCACTACTTCCATATTGTATCCAGACACATCAGCACTGAGTTACTTCCACTTCAGTCAGGGAGGCTGGAGGTCACACAACACATCCACAAGAAGCTTATGAAGAGCATAAAAGGGGGAAGAGAACAGATACTTGATTTGCACAGCACGTTGGTGCTCTCAAACTCCTCATGTAAGTCTCACACCAGCACAGGAGCAGAACTAGAGAATTAAAGGGAAAAACTCTGGGCCAGGAGTTTATTTGGAGAACAAACTACATTTCCTCAGAAGTAAAAAAGGCTAAGACAGCTCCTAAGATGTTTTGACTGCATCAAATAGAGAGTATTTTCCATCCATCTTCAAACATGTTCCACTATACCTGAAACTCTAATTTAAACAAAATGTTGAAATTCTGGGTGGTTCTGAGTTTTGGGACAAGCAGTGTCAAGCCTCAAAGGACACTCCTGCTTGAACCAAACCACAGAAGACCATCCTGTGAGGAGACAGAATCAATTATAACCAGCCCTGCCACTTCATAAATATATAAATGTGGACAGTGAGAAAGTAAAACTTGTCCTAAACTGAAGATGTGTCAGACCAGAATAGACCCTCAGAGTTATCTTACCTTCACATATCTGCTCCAGCCTTTAGGCTGTGCTAAGAACAGCTGATCCACCTCCAAAAACTCTTTCATCTCCCCCTTAAAAGCTTTTCATAGCTACTGCTACACCTTCAAGTACACTAACCCCAAGGATCAATTCCCTTATTGCCATGTGCACACTCACCTGAGGAGAAGAGATGGCATGTGGTAAAGAGACATTGAGTTTGGCTTTCAGGTCTTCCAGAAGGCTATAGCTGGCTGCCAGCACTCCCTGGAATGGAAGGAATGAGGCACAGGTAAAGAGGAAGGATGTCCAAACACTCCACAAACATCAGTGCCCAAGATGGTTCTTTAATGTGCTCTTGTGGAATCAGAGTGGTTTGGCTTGGAGGGACCTTAAAGCTCCTGCTACGGGCAGGGACACCTTCCACTAGACCAGATTGCTCAGAGCCCCATTCAACCTAACCCTGAACACTTGTTGGGGTAGCCACAGTTCTTCTGGACAACCTGTGCCAGTGTCTTGTCACCCTCACAGCCAAGAATTTATTCCCAATATCCATCTAACTCTGCCCTCTGGCAGTGGGAAGCCATTCCTCCTTGGCCTGTCCCTCCAGGGCCTTTATTATCTGATTCATCTCAACATTTTAAGATACAGAATCAACATCAGACATCAAGCTGAGAACAGAATTCCTGTTTGTAGCTGCCTTTTTAACACTCCTGAATCCTGACATTCTGCAGAGTGTTACACTTGGCATATACACAGTGTTGGATGAGGCAGTGGAAAGTTAACTTTGGCATTTAGGACAATGAGCCAATGCCCACAGGAAATCAATTTTGGATAAACCCAAGAAAACAGATTCTCCCATCTCAAGCATTGTTTCAGTTACCTTTTGGAACTCAAGTGATGGTACCTTCAAGGGTAAGGGATGGAGGTGCCCACTTTTGTCCGTAAAATTGCTACTACCCAAAACCATGATGAAGGAACTCCAACATTTGGGCTGAAACACAGCAGGATTTATAAAGTGAAATCTGTTCAGTAATTAATTTATTATTTACTAATAATAAATTAGTCAGAAAGAAAATGGTTTTGACAGTAAATCATTTAAGTTGGTAAAGACCTCTGAGATCAAGTCCATCCAAATCCTTGCATTGGGAAAGTAACAGGACAAAAGAGGGAATTTAGAGAAAGGTTTAATAACTCACATTCCTGTATAGTAACATGTTGCTGTAGAGGAGTTTGAGTGCATGTTTAACCAGCATACCATCTTTCAGGGGAGAGCCTGTAAGAACAAGAAATCCAAGAGATATCTTACATTCCCTGAAAAAGTAGAAAGTAGTAGCACAAAGAGGATAATAACAACCTTGCTGTTAGGTTTCTCTGAGATAAACAAGTGTTTACAGCTATTTGACAATATTTTGTATGAAGAAGAGAAAAACATCCACTCTAAACCCCAGTTCTGGAAAGCTGCAAAGAACTGAATTCAGTTCAGACTAAGCCCTCCCAGCAGGTGATCCCAAGGGAAGTGTTCACTGTGTCCATCACACACACAACATGGGACACACACTGCTCCTAATTTTAATTAAAACTTAAAAGCTGTAATCGAAGTTCTAAACACACAGAAACAAGAAATGACTACTTGCCTACTGTAACCCAGTGCCCAGGCTCCAGCATGTCATTCCCAATAGGAACACTGCCTGTCCTAAACATCTTGAGGTAGACCTCAAACTGGCAAGGTGTGACCCGGCAGGCAGTGCAGCAGGCCAAGCTGCTCACAGGGACCAGCAGGGAATTGGCAGCTTCCAGGAATTCCCCAGCTTTACACAGATAGAATGGGATCTTATCCCGAAGGTCTCGTAACCTGGGAAGGAGAAAAGGAATTCCTACTGCTCTGCATTTGGTCAGTTTGTTACACAGTCAGGAAACACAGGCTGTGGCACAACCGAGGGGAGGGGGAAAATGGGGAAGGGAGGAGGGGGAAGCCACTTACCCTTTGCCGTCATTGCATTTGACAGCTCTCAGGTACCGAACAACTTCTCGATAGCTGTGGAGAAAACCAGAGCGTGAGAGTGGGAAGAGGAAAGAAGTGCAAAGTTCTACACAGGTCAGTCCAATACTTCCCCTACAATTAGTGAAACAAACCAGTAGATGCTCCCATACAAGAGGACAGAAATACAACTGGCAGAAGGAGACAGCTGGAAGTTCCAGGAAGTTATTTACAAATTCTCTTTCCTCTGGCAAAAGAAAACAGTTGAATTCTTTCAGTTTAATTCTTTAGGTGTATTCATTTGAGTACAGAACTCTGAAGCCTCAGAACACACTTTTTGGCTGAGTCAGCCTTTGATTAACAGAATTTGATATCAACACCAAAATCTCCAATCCACAGGGTTTATGGAAACAAAGAAATGATCCACTTCAATGTTCTTTTTCTGGTCCTAAAGTATTCAAAGGGCTTTGACAAACTTTCCAAAGCTCCTGGCCTTATGGGTATGGAGTAATGGCCAACACCAGCTTCAAATGTGGTTTTGTTTCACGTGTTTTCCCATTCTAACAACCTGCAGAGGTTTGGAAAACATTCACTGCAGTCACAATGTGAGAATTGAGTCCCTGAAATGAAAAATCTAACCCAATCTTACTTGTTCTTTTCCAACAGTTTCTCCACTCGAGCCTCTACGACAGGAAGTGCTTCCCACAGAAAGATTTTCCTTCCTTTCTGTGTTCTCTGCCCAGTGATGTTTTGGCCTTTTAAAACTGTGGTCAGTAACATGTCGTCCCAAGGCACAACATTCAAGCTGCAAGTATAAAAATAAAGCCATTTTTAACTGTGCTTTGGTATGAAATCACAATTTAATTCCCTTAAGTAGCATGAGGATTTACTAATAAACCATTTTGGAGTTTATAGCTCAGTTCTGAGGGAAAAAGAAGGAAAAGCTAGAAGAAAAAAGCTCTATGGAAAACAACTTTGCCACAGCATCAAACAATATTTCCTGTAAGAACAGGACAGATATAAAGGAGTTAATAGCAAAAGATTCCTATAAAATGCTCCCACTTGGACTATCAAGGAAAGAGCCATTCCATGCAGCTGTTTGCAAATCAGCTGCTTGCAAGTAACAGTCAAAAAAGCCAAAGGATTTACCTATTGGAGAAGACAAAACAGTGACAGGGAAGTGAGATGGACTGAAAAAAATTCACAAACTTCTCATACAGAGTTTTGGGGAAGTCACAGAGAACCAGCATCCTCTGGAGTTGGGTTGTGATCCTAGGATTGGGAAAGGAAAAGAAGATTTGAAAAAAATCACACAGATTACTAATAAGTTGTTGTGGCTTTTTTTAATCCTATGGGAAACTGCTGCACAGAAGTTTGGGGTTGGTTTTTTAAATGGTAGTTCGGGGTCTATATTTAGATTTCTGCTTTGAGATTTAGAGTGAACAATGATATTGTTTTTGTTGTTTTTAGAACAAGTGAAACCAAAGTCTGAAGCTTTAAAACAAAGATCCTCAGGGAATATGTGCAAGAAACATTGCAGCAAACTATGGAGCTGATAATTAACCCGAGTTCCTGCACCTTCCCTGCTACTGGAACCAGTTTTGAATTAACTGGAAACTGGATCTAACAGAAATTTTACTCTATTATAATTTTTGGAGGTAAAAAAACCCAACTCTTTTTCCTGTTCTTTAAAAGGAAGAAATTAGGAAACCCCCAAGAATAATAATTTAAAATTCAAATTCCTAAGGGATTTAGGTTATATCTGACATTCCTTTCAGGTAAGGTATGAATATAGAATTGGTTTTAGGTGCTTCTGGAAGAAGTTAAGAATTAACTCATTAACCTTCTGTGGCAAGTGAATTTGGGGTGAAAGATAAAGCTACAATGAGAACAGAATTAAGCCAAGTGAGCTCATGTCCTCATTCACCAGCCTCTCTGTTACATCCCTGACTGCTCCATCCCAGTGGAATACTGCAAGGCTGGCTGCACTTTTGGTCTCTAACAGACACTATTTACTGTTTGGTTGAAAGAGCACAGCCTGACACCTCCTGCCACTGGCCTTACAGAGCTCTCCATGTACCTCTGAAGAGTAGAATTGTCATTTGAAAGGCAAACAAAGTTTGCAGCCAACAAGAAACAAATCTTACCTTTGCAACAGGCAGGGCACAGCAACCTTTAGTGAAGCAGTGTGGTCAAGGTTCTGCCACCTTCTAAGAGGGCAGGGGAAAAAGCACTAATTAACATTTGCCTTGTTTTCCTGCCTTTTCCCCTTCTCTATACTCTCCTTAAAAAGCTTTTGGAACTGCCATGCTAACAAAAATTGCAAACAAGTAAAAGAAGTGCTCAAAGTGCAAAACACAGTAGAATTGCCAGTGTTTCCTACCACCCAAATAATGCTTCCAGCCTGCCCCTTGCAAACCTGCAGAGTTCCTCAGAAGGAATTGCAGTGGTGCTGCTGTTTCTGTCTGTCAAACCAGTCTAGACCTTGTTTACTTCTTCTTCAGAGAATGCCTTGAATTTAAGCCTCAAAGTATTTAGGCTTTGCACAGCAAAGATCTGCAACACTCAGGCTAGACAGTAGGCAAGCATGGAACAGCCAGCAACAGCCAAGAAACAGCACAAGTAGCAAAGACTGAAGTGTTTAAACTCTGGTTTTATGTATTTATGTCCAGCCCCAGCTGACAGATCAGCTCCAGACCTCTGGGAGGCACCTAGAACTCACTCCCCAAGGAACACCTTCTCCATTCCTTCCAGGGCAGCAGCAGACTGCTCACTCAATGCAGCTCGTGCACTCCCCACTCAGGAAAGATTCCATGTCCTTGTACCTTTTCCTAGAGAATTAACTCTACCTGCCCTCATGTGTCATCCTCCCTCCTCCCAGTTCCCATCTCAAATTCCTTCCCCCTTATTGATCATCTTCTTTCCTCCTGACTCAATCCCACTACATTTCTTCCTCTCACATCCAACCTTTAATCTCTTTTCTCCCAGATCCCTTCTGTAACTAATCCAAAACTCAGGTGTACTCATTCTCCTCTTGCTATGCTGCAGCCCAGGTTGGAACTTTGACACCTTCCTTCCCCTGAATAACTGAAAACCCAGAACTCTCCCACTGATTCTCCTTCCTTTGAGGAGCACAGGAAGGTCCCACACCGGATGTGCACTGGTACTTACACAGAAGGGTCTTTGTGAAATGAAATCTCTCTAGCTGCTCCCAGCAGCATAACAGCAGCAGCTTTAGGACTCTCCTGCTCTGCCTGATTTAAAAATCTTGTTACCAGGGCAAAAACTTCAGAATACCTAAGAAAGTTAAGTACTTTATAAGAGAAACTGTCTGCAAAGATGAACTTCAGCAATAAATGGCATTTGTGATCATTTTACAGTTTGAGAACAAGCTGCTTTATCTTTCTCTAAAGGATCTACAACACAGGGAAAAAGGGGTTGCACAGTCATTACCTGAAGCATTTAAAGGCACATTAAAGCAAGGAAAAGCAGAACCTCATCCTAAAAACCAAGTTAGTCAAAATCATGGAATCAGAGTTATTTGGGTTGGGAGGGACCTTAAAGGTCAGCTAGTTCCAGCCCCTGCCAAAGGACATCTTCCACTAGACAAGGTTGCTCCAAGCCCCATCCAACCTGGCCTGGAACACTTCCAGGGGTGGAGCAGCCACAGCTTCTCTGGGCAACCTGTGCCAGTGCCTCAGCACCCTCACAGTGAAGAATTCCTTCCCAATATCCCATCTAAACATACCCTAAAACACAGGATTTCTTTCTGTGCTTTCCCAGGTCATACTAATGAGACATTAATTATCACATTTAGCACAGAAAATGTATTTAAAGTTGCATTTAAAGATGTATTTTGGGGGTGTTTAAACTACACCCAAGTGCAATTTAACACCTCACTGGCTAAATTCTCTAATCTCAATTTCTGCTCTATCAGGTGTCACCATTCTGACTGTCATCTGGCTCAAGGAAATCAAACCTGCCCTCAGTAGCAAAGTTCTGTTGTCACTTACTTGTATACAATGTCACTGTTGTGTGAACTGCAGGAATTGCACTGCCCAGGAGGCAATTTGGGGACACAAGAGCATTCCTGTTTTCTGGGAGGCAGTTTTTCTCCAGTCAGATACTTATTATATTCCACAGAAAGTTGCTGGATAAATTCTATTAGAAGACTTCCTAAGAGATAAGACAAAAACAAAGATTGCACTAACAGCTTTGCATCTATTTTTTCAAACGAAAAGATAGAAAACTCTTAAATTCCCCAGGTAAAATATTTAGCAAGTCACTTTGACCCAATCTTATTGGCCAGGAAAGCTTTGTTACTTCTTCCAACTGACAGAGGGGAAATTTAGGTTAGATACTGGGAAGAAATCCTCCCCTGTCAGGGTGCTGAGGCACTGGCACAGGTTGCCCATAGAAGCTGTGGTGGCTGCTCCCCCCCTGGAAGTGTCCAAGGCCAGTTTGGATGGGGCTTGGAGCAACCTGGGCTAGTGGAAGGTGTCCCTGCACATGGCAGGGGCTGTAATTAGATGAGCTTTAAGGTCCTTCCAACCCAAACCATTCTGGGATTCTTCCAGAGGGAGCAAAGTAGGAAGTTGGACCTGCAGATCCATGTCTGCTCCAAGTATGATCCAGAAAGACATCAGCACCAGTAAACTGCTACTTTAACACTTCACCAAGGCCTCACAAGGAGAGCTTTGGTCCAGACAAGCTGTCCATGAAGCCACAGACTGAGCAGCTAAGGTTTTCCAGGATAATTTGGGAACAGAATACCTACCCCCATGCCGCAGTTCTGCGTCAATGTCCTTCAGCTCCAGGTTGAACATGACAAGGACTCCTGCAAGGGCAAAGTCCCTCTGGTCCTTCCAGAACTTGCTTTTGTTGTGTGCATTGCAGTGACACAGGGCAGGGACTGTCCAGTTCTGGCACTGTTTCATAAAAAACAGGGAAAGGTTTGGGTTTTGTGGGGTTGCTTTCTCCAGCTGAACAACCCAAACGTGAGTTCCTCTGAGTGAAGAGCTAGAGATCCTTTCATACTTTACACACCCGGGCAAGACCACAGGGAAGGAGTTGGACAGTCAGGGCCAGATGCCAACACACCAACAACTTGATATCATGACTATCAATAACAAAAAACATCCCTATCAGCTTCCTGTCACTCCTGAACACCTTGCAGGGACCCTCAGGACTGGCACTGTCCCCACTGGAAACTGGTAACAGAACCTTTTCTTGGCATTTTCACCCCAAATTTGCTCCCAGCACAAAGTCTGCTGAATTTCAGACAAACCTCACACAGTCAATTCCCCCCACTGCTCTCCACCCTCACTCTAGGTCAGACACTCTAAAGGTTTGTCATTTAGAGAAGTAAGAAGTCAGACTTAGTAACTGAGTTCCATGAAATACACTGAGTGCCTGAAGCAAACAGCAGGTGATTTTGCTTATACCAACTGAATATATGCTCCAACAACTGGCTGCAGTGTCACGGATAAACCCAGATAGAACCACAGTTAGGAGCCTTATGAGCAAAAAGGTATCAACACTGAGAAACCATTAAAACAATCAAATTTCATGTATCACTTATTCTCTTAGTGTCCTTCAAATACACTGAGTGCCTGAAGCAAACAGCAGGTGATTTTGCTTATACCAACTGAATATATGCTCCAACAACTGGCTGCAGTGTCACGGATAAACCCAGATAGAACCACAGTTAGGAGCCTTATGAGCAAAAAGGTATCAACACTGAGAAACCATTAAAACAATCAAATTTCATGTATCACTTATTCTCTTAGTGTCCTTCAATGCATCCCTGTGAGGGTGCTGAGGCACTGGCACAGGTTGCCCAGAGAAGCTGTGCCTGCCCCATCCCTGGAAGTGTTAAAGGCCAGGTTGGATGGGACCTGGAGCAACATGGTCTAGTGGAAGGTGTCCCTGCCCATGGTAGGGGGTGGATTAGCTGACCTTTAAGGTTCTTCCAACCCAAACCATTCCCTGGCTCTCTTTTAAAGACTGCTGAGGGACTGACTCCCAGTTGTCCCTTTCCTCTCACCTCTGAAGCCAATTTGTCACAGATGTAGCAGTAGCACTGGTCACAAATGTCAGCATTTTTGCCAAGGGGTGAGCCAGTATCACATTCTGTTCTCCTACAAGGTTGAAAACCAGAAGGTTATTAAGGAAACAAGTTACATCCTCATCCAGCTCTACTCCTGCTTTCAGCTGGTACATATCTAATGCCAAAAGTGGACTAGAGGTGAAAAACAAACCCCCAAATTAACCTCCCACCCCTGAACCTACTCAAAGGGGTGTGTGGTACAGTCATATCTTGCATGAGGCATCACATTTGCTTGTTTACAGAAAGTAACCAACAATTCACATTCCTCATCCACAACTTCTACAGATTTCATCTCTTCCAGGGCAGATTTCTCTGTAGGAAAGAGAACAGGAAGTGTAAATCAGGATAAGAGTAACAACAACTTTGTTATATATTATTGACATTTACTTCTGACATATTTTAAGGCACAAATTTTCTTAAGATTTCATGTAGTGCTGAGAAAAATGGAGCAAAAAACTTCTACACACAATCCAAACAAAAGAATTCAACTGATAGTGGAAAAGCCCAGTCTCAGCTCGGTTTGGGAATAGTCTCAAACCACACAGCAACATCCTTTAGGGTAAGTAGTGGTGTCAAAGAAACAAACCCTAAAGGTTATGAAATCATAGCAATTCCTCCGGGTTTGATTCACTTTTGAAGTACTTTGCTTTCCTAGCAGCACAAAGACATATTTCAAGCACATCCCATCATCATTTAATCCAGTTCATGCCAAAAATCTTTCACAGAAGCTCAGCAGCAGCATGGGAACAGCTCTTACCCTGTCGCTCTACTAAGAGGACTGAATCCCCAAGGGTGCTCTCAGCTTCATCATCACTGATCAGGATGATGCTCTGTTCTCCCTCTGTTTTTGCTGGTCTCATGGCTACTGGACTCCAAAGGACAGGAACTTCTTGACAGCAAATGGGACACAAACACACTTCACACTTTTAAGGTCCTTTCCTCAAGAAGAGAAGAAAAAGCCTCATCCAAGACCCAAATTCTTCATCTATGTTGAATGAGTGACATCAGGCTTGATCCGCAGTGCAATCAGCAGCTCAAACCTCACTGCAGCTTCCATCCAGTACTGAGAGAATCCCAAAAACAAGAGGATGGGGAAAAAGAAGAAAAAAAACCCTTAATGTGAGAGATACTGTTCTTCTGGTGGGATGAGCCTTGGAAGAACTGTATGAAGGGGAATGGCTTCCCACTGCCAGAAGGCAGGGACAGACAGGATATTGGGAAGGAATTCTTCCCTGAGAGGCACTGGCACTGCCCAGAGAAGCTGTGGCTGCCCCATCCCTGCAAGTGTTTCAGGCCAGGTTGGATGGGGTTTGGAGCAACCTGGGCTAGTGGAAGGTGTCTCTGCCCGGGGCAGGGAGTGGATTAGGTGACCTCTACGGTCCCTCCAACCCAACCCATGCCATGACCCCACGCTAACATCCACTGATCACACGGATTTGCCTGTCCCTGCACACTCGAAGCACTGATAACACCCCAAGCACGGCCCCTCCTGCTCCCTCCCCCCACCCCTCAGCTCAAACGGGCA